>NC_134403.1:198425429-198462929 GCF_038048845.1 Mixophyes fleayi
TATTCCAAAATAGAACTTAAGGGAATGGACCAATATATACACATACACTTTCTGAAGTGTCTGCAGTGTTAACGCTTGATAAAATACCATGGGGTTCTATGGGAATGCTCACTTACACACACAGGTTACTAAATTAGTATTGGGTGGTACTCCCAGTGTGAGTGGGCATGTGGTATGAGCATGCATGTCTGAGGGTACAATATGGACATTTTATTTCTTGAGGAGGCATTTTGGATTTAGTGATGTAGAGGTCACTTTAGGGCAGTTTTATCGAATTACCGAAATGAACGGTAATTTGCGGCTCTTTTGCAGCTTGGAGGGAAACAGTTGGGACATTGAATTGCATCAGGTTACTCATCCCTGCACTACATACTACAATTGTTGCCTAATTTGATAGAAATTTACTACAGGCCAAAACTGTGCCACAGTTTAGTCATCTGTGACAGGATGGACCGCCTATGCCACCCTGACTGTTGTTGCTGGGAACCAGCTGGGCTTACTTTGCCGCCGTTCCCTTTGGTTATCCCAAATGCGCCCTCTAACTGCAGTAGGAGAGGATTACAAACGCTGCCACTACTGGACTCCTTACCAGCATCCAGTACCGGGTTCCTTCTGGGTAACTGTCACTGCTAGGGTACCCCCTCGCTGGTACACCTGGACTGGTACCCCCGACTGCTTACTATGAATCAGAGTTGCTGTGGATGGATCCCCCCTGGCCTATCACACTGGCCAGAGCTGCAGGGTAGCGGGCAGAGCGGTGGTGCTGGGAAGCTGGGTCCAAACCTCAGACAGCTGGAAACGGATTAGATTTTGTGTCTAATCTGTAGGTCACAGGATTTTCAGCATGGAAGACCTTTTCAAGCAGGTCTTTGAAGCAAGTGATGTTTATTTGCAGTCACACTGATTGAAGGTACCACTGATCAGGTCAGATGGAACAAGAATGATGATACATTTCAGTGTACAAGGACTCTTTTTTTATACAGTTTGGACACAGCCTCACAGGATAAATCAGCCCCCTGAGATCGGAGTTATTTTTAGTATAAGGATACAATATATGTTTCCCAAACATGGATTTACATGCAATGCAAAGCCTACAATATTTACACTACTCTGTTAAGTGCTAAAACTTGATGCTTGCATTATCTGAGATGCAGCCATGCCAGAGGGCCAGGCAGCGGCCCCCTGCTGGGTATACAGGCTAAACAGGTGTTTGCCACTTCACATAATGACTTACTTAGCATTTCCTGCTATCAGCCACCAGACTTCCTCTAGCAAAGTTACAAACCAAAATAATGACACTTTCATACAAAACACATCCCAATGCAACACGATAAATGCATGTCAAATTATACATTGGTGCCTGCACCTCTGATTGAAATACATTTCTACATGATCCAGCCACAAATAAGTAATTTATAAGTGATCCAGTCACACCACCTTAACAAGATATTGACAAGTAGGACATTTTCTCTCCTGTGAAATAATAAGTATCAAATCCCACTTAATATGTGGTCTCTTCATTTTAACACCAAGTGATCAATACAATATACTAAACATATATGGCAAATTGTAAAGCCGTACAGTTAATCCCAAGGATTCCTAATACTGAACACTAAAGTGACAAATTCACCATAAGTGGAATTTAATTTTTCATTTGGGGGCGGAGGGGTGCAACCTCACAAATTTGTTTATAGATAACTTACTATACACATATTACATGGGTGGTGTCAAATTGTGATAATGCAAAAACAGATGTCCTGGTGGTCAGATAAAGCTTTCAGCTTTCTCAGCATCGCTAAGAACTTTTGTGAGAATCACGAGTGGTACTAAAATTATAAAGATTTGGTCAAACGGCATGTGTTTATTAGATGAGCAGTTCATACCATGAAAGCATTAAACAGCACAGTCTTAGGGATACATATACACTTTATCAATGAAACAATGAAAATGGAATATAAACAAGTCTCCTCTACTGCAAAGATTGCATGTAGGTGCTAAAATAGCAATAAACCACAACTATAAAGGGATTTTCATCTGTCTACTTCAACAAAGAAAACAAGTGACTAACAGGTTTCTGTGGCTTAGTGAAAATTTTACACCTAAATACAATGTAAAAAACTGAGCCTGTTTAGGACATTGAGAGGCATATCTCTCAGAGGCCCTTGAGGGATAGGATTGGATAGAGATATAGAGCAAGCTTGCTTCTAGCTTAATTTGTGTTTTTTTAACTTTTGGTACTTCATACCAACTAGACTACACAAATGGTTTCTCTCCTCATCTGACAGATGCTTGACGTCCTGCTTGTGGATAGGATCCCTGCGCCTGGATCACGTAGAAATAACTCATTGTAGATATCTATTGTAATTAGGGGTGCAGTACACCACTGTACATCATTTAAAATGTACTGATCGCTTATATTGTGTTGGCTTTGTGATTAGGAAATATATTTGTTTCTAAGAGGAAATCTGTTTTGCTGAAGGCCGGAAATGGTAAGTCTTTTCTTCTCAGAAGTGACAAACACATGCTTAAGCCTGAATGCCCAGGAGGAGGTTGTTACCCATCATCCTGTGTTGTTAAAAAGATAGACAAACTACATAAATAATGCAAACAGCAATTCATTTAGGAAATTGATGTAAATTTTGTTAAAGCTTAAAATTGTGTTAATTCCAAGTCTAAAAAAATATCACATCCTGGGGGGTTAATGTATTAATCTCTGGATTCTTGAACTCCCGCAAGTTCGGCGTCTTCAGCGCTTAAATTTAAAGCGGCGCTGCCTTGTAAAATGAAGTTTCCCTTTACAAGGCAGCGCCGCTTTAAATTTAAGCGCTGAAGACGACGAACTCGCGGGAGTTCAAGAATCCGGAGATTAATACATTTACCCCCTGATGGTAAATTATCTGATGCAATATCTCAGATGTTTTGATGCCACCTAGGATCAGTGGGCTGGGCTATCCCCTGCCAACATGTGTCAGAATCTGTATAAAAAGAGCAGTTTTTCAATGTAATGTATAATTCCATCTGTAACTTCTGGATGATCACTAGTACCTCAAAACTGGTATGTAAAAGTCCTTGTCAGGATTCTTGAGCAAAAACCCATCACTGCTTGAAGATTCTTCCTCTGCTGTATCCTGTGACCAACAGATAAGAGCTTAACACTAATCCGTTCCCCAGCTGTCCTGTATTGAACCCATTGTCTATGTCAATGCTCGGCCCGCTACCCAGCTGTCCTGAACCATAATAAGCGATCAGGAGGTACCAGCCAGCTCACCGCAAAGATGCATTACAGCAGCTATACCAGAAGTAAGCTGTTTTGGGCATACAAAGGAGCCCAGTTGTGGCATTTGAATTCTCCTACAACTACTGCGCAGTTGGCATTTGCAGTCAGCGAGTGTCTGGTGGCAAGGTGACACCAGTAGGAGTGATCAGTAACAGTTACTGACGATGAGAAGGAAACCCAGATAAACTGTGCAGGAAGAACATCCCTCCTTTTCTCTTTCTACAGACCGGATGGTGAAGTAATCCCATCCGGTCACAATCCCTCTTTGCATATATATGTTGGAAGTGCCCTAAATTAAATCTGCAATAAGGTATGTTATTATAAATCCCCCACATGGACGTTCTCTCCTCTCCTAAATATTTTTTACTCCCCCTCTTGGTGTCAGCAGTTACTAATCATCAGAATAAACACAATAAACATATGACAGCAGCCACCTGCCAACTAGCAGCTGGTTGGAAGACAGCCTGCCCTCCCTCCTACCAAGCAGGATAAGTCCAGTCTATTGCACTGAGTATATAACCCATTTCAGGTAAAACTCCCTGTGCTCATCTTACAAAATGTAGAAATATTGAGCTGCTCACTTTAACATTACATACACTTTCAATTGTTGTACTACAATCGGGGCTCTTTTTATTCATTTTTATTAGATCCTATATTACCATCTTCAGTTTAATTTGCCTATTTTTGCATCTCTCACTAATCACTCCAAGACCAACCTCGCCCCTTCCTCTTATTTACCCTTCCTTGGTGCCTCATCTCCCCCTCTAATCCTTTAACAAATAAGGTTCAATCTCATTTTTGTTACACTAATAATGAAACAGAAAATGTTTTAACTTAATGTCCATATTATTATGGTTCCCAGTATATTTCGATGTTCATTTGCCATTTGTACTTTTTCAATGTGTTCATTGACCTTTTCAATAAAGAGGTTGACATTTTGACACAGATACAAAAGTAGTGATAGGGCAAACCACAGGGTTCTCCTAAATACGAAAAGCTAGTGAAGCATAAAGATGCTTCTTTGAAGTAGAAATACTGGCATGTTATATCCTTGAGAAACACAAGAGACACGATATTATACAGATTGGTCATCACCAGAAGAGAACAGTATTTAGTATGCTCCAAGTTAGTGCTGCTTGAATAGAAGCAAGAAGACAAAACTATAAAAACAGATTTGCACAATATATGAAATCAGTACATTTTCTCTAAGCTTTCCCCCAACAATCAAAGTTATGTATAACTTACAGCTATGACCAAGCTAGTGACAGAGTTAACCAACTAGCTCATCCTAGATGTGAGGTTTTCAGAGAGAAGCTGCCTGGACAAGCTGAGACTCTGACAACTAGTTGGTGAAGGGATGTGTAAGTTTAAAATAACAATATTTACTGCCTGGATCTTCACTTTACAGGTTTACTGTATTGTTTTTAAATATGGAAAGTGTCAGGAAAGTTCAGACTGGAAGTCAGGAAACTGAATTAAATAGAAGTATTTTATAGGGCAGATTTAATTCAGCACGGCGTGATACAATGTTTTGCCTACAATTGTGTGTTTATAGCACCTCCCTATAATGTCAAAGAAATAAAACCAATAAAAATTGAAATGCAACGTGGGATGCTGTATTTAGAATATATTGAATCAAGTAAATAAATAAAAATTAATAATAAATAGCAATTTCGCAGGTAAAATAGCCATCTAGCATGTAAAATAAGTAAGACGCATATTAAAAAAATGTCACATTAAACTCTCTTAGGTAATGTAAAGTCAGGATTATTTAAAAACTCTGGTTCAGGAAATATCAAACCTTGAATAAACCTTGGTAAATACTTGGTATCGTACTTTGATTAACTAGTCAAAATAAACTGTAGGACAAATTGCAGTGGCTGAACTAATAGCATTAAAGGAACTATAAGAACAGTCAAAGAAAAATATATATGTTTTCCCTGGTCCTATATGGCCGATACATCGATGACCTGTTCTTCGTTTGGAAGGGTGGACCAGACACAGCCGTGGAATTTGTTGAATTCCTTAACAACAATACATTTAATTTAAAGTTCACTCATAATTTTAATAAAGACAATTAATTTTTTGGATATTATGTTAATAGCCGATGGGAACAGAGTTATAACCTCGAATTACAATAAACCCACAGATGTATGTAATTACCTTAATTTTGAGAGTGGACATCATCGTCCATGGGTGAGCAATATACCTAGAGGCCAATTAGGCAGGCTAAGGAGAAACTGTTCAGAAGATTTAGATTTTAAGATCCAATCTGACATTATGGTGGATAATTTCAATAAGAGAGGGTACCCTGAAAATTTACTCAAGGAAGCCTCGTCCCACGTTTTGACTTTGGACAGGAGCCTTTTATTGAAATCCTTAGATGAAGACAAAAAAGCAAATAGATTTAATAATAAAAATATGGCCTTCATCTCTGTATATAATGCCAAGTCTAGACAAATTAGCAATGTTGTTAGGAAGAATTTTAGCATCCTAAAGGAAGACAATATATAAAAAGATGTTTTGGACGATATGCAGAGAGTGATTTTTAGAAAAAATATGGACCTAAAGAGAATACTAGCCCCCAGTATGCTAAGACAAGGAAGATGTGAAAAAGATGCTAAATGGCTTCCTGACAGACCAAAGGGGTGTTATAGATGTGGCAAACCTAGATGCCTAACTTGTGGTCACATTATGAATAAAATAGCGAAGGTGAGGTCACACTCCAGCGGAGAAGAATTTCCTATTGAACATTTTGTCAATTGCGACACCACATATATTGTGTATATGATGGAGTGTGGATGCCACCTTCAGTATGTGGGCCGCACCACTAGGTCCCTTAAAGCCAGATTTCGTGAGCATAGGCGCAACATTCTTAATGGTCTTCTGACACAATGTGTCGAGACATTATTTAGAAGCACATGGAAAGAATCCAGTATGTCTTAAGATTACGGGTCTAGAACATATATTGCTGACTGTAAGAAGAGGGGATAGATTCCTAAGATTGCGCCAATGCGAATCTTCCTGGATATTTAAATTAGGGACCCTTTCCCCGAGAGGTCTAAATGAAGCATTAGACTTCTGTGATTGAAATAGCCAACTTTTATAAGAGGAAAGTACTTAGTACATGATTGTATTATTAGAACATTAGGATGAAGTTTATGTATAGCCAACTGTGTGCTGGAAATCTATAACATAATTGACTGAGGAGATATATCTCTGTAGGGACAATGTAATGCAGCATACTCCTTTTATGTACTACAATATGCATCCTTTGGTTATATTATTTTATTTCTGGGATCTAGTACGGGTTATGGTATATGATCGTGTGTAGTTGTACGGTTGATTATTAGAATAGCAATACTTACCTTTCAACCGAAAAGATTCGGAACGATATATAGAAAGGTTAGAACAGCATGAATGGGAAAGTAATCATTAAAAAAAGAAGGAAACAAAATGTATATTATATGTTTCACTATGACTTTATGGAGGGTTCCATTTATAGTGACCTATGTGTTTTAAGAACTAGAATAGTGGCAGACATATGAATTATACCTCTGTGGGGGAAATTTCATTTGAGACTTATCCCCCACATACTGCACTATATACTAATCTATACTTGAGACCCATTATGAGTGATTAAATGTGGCTGTGTTTACATACAGGCACGAATGTAGGTTATTATTAAAGGTGAAGTACTTACTATATGCATGAAGAGAGGACACTGATTGACATATTAAAGCAGTCAGACTCGTCTGAATGAAAAGAGTCCAATAGAGAAATATATAGTATTGTAACTTGGACTAAACATCTAGATACCTTGGAGCATTCATCAGCTGATGTTATTTTACTCAGTTTTGGGACTAATAGAACAGTACACGTTAAGACTCTAATTTCCGGGAGGATATTCACGCCCATATGGTCTTTAAATAGGAGTCAGAAGTGTAGGATTATCAGCTTTGAGAAAGTCCTAGTTTATAGGACGAAACGCGTCAGCAAGAATCTACTCTTTATTTTTACAACACAGCGCTGTGTGGAGAGGCAAAAACCTCTGAGATTAAGGAGAGTGTGCACATATAGACAAATACTCTGACTCCAACGGATGCCGCTATAGAGGGGAACGAACATCATTCAGCAATTATTCTCGGGCAACCAAGGGGCGGATACATCTATACGCACTGACGGAGGAATGTCCCGGTGTTCTACGCGCGCCCTGGATTAGACTCTATCCGGGTAAGCTTCCAGCTGATTTATCCTCTTAAACTTCTCGGGACAAAACGGAGTCACGCATCTTATACCTGTTATGCTCCAGATTACAGACGTTAGCTGGGTAAGCCTTACTATTACCTTGTTTTGAAGCGTAAGGTAATGACAAGAGCATTGCATGTGATCCCACCCTATTCTTAATAGTATGGACTATCAGTTCCACTAATGGATATATGTCTATAAAGGAGATCTTTATGACTATGTGTGCCTATGCATAGGCGGAAGTGTCTCTCTCACTTGTATACATTTGGAAACATCATCGCGTTCCTCAAGCAATATTTCACAGTGTGAACAAGAACTCAACAGTGTATATACACACGATTTTTGATAGTTTTTATTTTGTGCTTTGTGTTCATTTTTACTTTGTTTTTATACATGCATGTATTCGCTTTTTGAATTTTAATATTATTTTAATCATCCTCTGGACCTTTTATTTGTTTTTATATGACCATACAAATGTATATTTAGGAGTTTTATTTCCTCTGCCAACACTATATGGATTCTGCAGGATGTACGTCTCTCTCTACTGTTTTGAGGTATGAAAATTGGTTATTGCTCCCTATCAGACATCCAAACGGCTGTATATTGATGTCCATATGTCCATAGAGTGACACTATTGTGGTTTTATATTTGACATTGTTTTTTGTATAAATAAATTTTTGTTGATGATTCACTCTCAGTACAGATTATATCCCTTGTAGAGGGTACTATTGAGTCACATATTGTAGGTGACCCAGCGCTTGACATACTCTCTGCATTTTTATTTCAACGGTCTGGTGAACCGTCTGAGCTGCAGGGTCACCTACATAATAGCATCCTTCCACTTGTGTACATTATTACCGACTGTTAGCGCCGGGGTGATCCCCTAGGGGATAGTCTTGTTTTGTAGTGCCCCAGCAGTCTCTCTGTTTACCTGTCAAGTGCGCTAGCAGCTCAAAGTGCCAGATCCTCTGCCCCTTGGTCTAGCCCTCTGTTCCAAACCACTGTGTCGCCTCGCACCCACATACAGGGAGCCCAGTGATTAGACATCCAGCAGCAGGCAGGAAGGGACTGTCACAGCCACAGAGGGCTACAGGTCTGTGCTCTGATCTTCCACAGAGGAGGACGAGGAGGAAGCTGCCCTGCAGTGCAAAAGCTCCAGCCCCTAGTACACACTGGGGCTAGTGTGGGGAACACTGTGGCTGTTGTGGGGGTTGAGAATAGGCTGGGGATAGAAATGCTTGTCACCTGCTCAAAACCCTGTGCGACGGACACCTGTAACTCCCTGGGCAATCCCTCAATTCCTTCCACATGTTACTGGGATGAGTCCTGTCTAGGGGACAGACTGACTGGCATCCTGCTGAAACTCTTCTCCTGCTTGCAGCATCGAAGGTGCCCATTTAACTTAATACCCAACCTGGACCATTTCCATGGAAAGCCCCACTCCGCCCTGTGGAATGCGGCAAAGCAGACCTCCATTAAAACAACTGAAGCAACCAATTCTCAGAATTCAGAGTCTATAGTGTGTACGTAGAAATCGGCAGACTGATTGGGACTTTGGCCGTTTATTAACTTTCAAATAATATCCTTCTGTTTGAAATTTTCTGTAGTGTGTACCCAGCCTAACTTGTTTAAAACTTAGTGAATTGATTGTTCTAATTGCCAAACCGACAAGACTAAATGAATAGATATACAAAAGTATATTTGCACTGCGCACGTTTCCAGTTTAAATCTCAACACTCGGTCACTCGCTAACGTTATTTTAGTTTAACTATTGTTTTTAACTTTCCTTTTATCTGCTGATAAAAAAAATAAGTATATAGTAAAGTTTTTTGATCTTTTACTAAAAAAATTTATTGGTGTGCTGAATACATTACAGTCATAAAGCAAGGGTGTTTAAAAAGAGAATATCTAGTCTCTTACATACTATTAACATTTGTTTATATAGCGCCAGCATATTCCGCAGCACTTTACAATTCCCTATGCAGTGTAACAAAACTTTGCAGGCAACCACACTGCTATTTTATTTCTATTTTTTTTTTTACAATGGCAGTAAAAGGGCTGCTTTTGGGATGCAGCTCTACTAATTTCTGTAGCCTTGGTGAAATGTGACAATGTACCGAGAATAAACTCTTGCAGCCCAACACAAATTACATGATGGGTCCAGATGTAGCCCAATTGCCTGTGAGGTTTAAAGGAGAATTCTACCAAAAATAAAGAAAATTAGATTTGTGTGGCGATTATTTTTTTTTTTTTTAAAAAAAAACAACAAAACATGAATGCTTACTAAACGTCCACTGTCAATCACCCATTGGGCTTAATAGTAAATCTCTAAAAAAAAAAAAAAAAAAAAAAAGTCGCATTAATTTAACTCATCAAAATAAGTGACAATTATCATTATAGGAAATGTCACACTTGTTAAGCTGGGTAAACAATGCAGAAAAGATCTGTGTAACGATTTTACCAACGATTGAAAGTCCCATGAGCATGCCTATTCAGGTGCACACACTTGCACTATTTACCGTCCGATCGGTGCTCCTTATCTATCATAACCATCTGCTGAAAAGATTGTAACTCTAAACTCCAGAGAGATCTGCCTACAGTGCTGGAAGTGATCATGGGCGCATACACACTAATGTGATATTGGATCTATGGTCGTTTATCGTGTGATTGGCACCATAACTGGGTCAAAAACCTGTAGTGTGTACCCAGCTTAAGTCAACATTTAGATTAAAGTGGGGTCACTAGGTTTCTCTCAGACAATTCACCGATACCAGTATCCTAGGATTGATTACTAAATTCTACACATCTTAATTTGCTCTCTGCACAATACAATTTAAACAAAAAGGCATGCGTCTAAGTGGTATTGTTTTCTCAAATGAATTCTGTTTTCATATTTGTTAATAGGAAGTCATTGTATCTGCAGGAAAAAAAATTTTAATAACACACAATATACGATTGTGTTGAACTCTCTGACGAGTTTAATAGTACAATTATCTACTGAAGCCACAGCCAAAAGAATATTCAAAAGCTCTTCTGTCTCTTAATGACATAATAAATGACAGATCATTACTTGCTAATTGTGGGGGCATACAAATTGGATACCGGCACCTAATTCTCACAATTTTAATAAGCAGTTATGCAAATTAAAATTAGAGAAGGATTAATAGGTCTCTTATTTACTGAAAATCACACACAGGTGTCCTGTTTATTTTTATCCGCAGAGAAGAAAATGCAATAAAACTACTTCCCAAAATTAAGCAAAAGATCACACTTATCTGTCATACAAAAACAAGCAAACAATGAAAGGAATCATGCCCAAAACATTAAAGCACTATTAGGCAAAAACGCAGATCAACACAGACCCTTCTTTTATATATCTGTCTGCAAAGTATTATACTTAAGCAATATTGAAACTCCAAAGCAAGTATACATATAACCACACATATGTGCATACATACATATGTACGTACATAGGTGCACATCTACGCATGTGCATATCTATCTATATCTATCTCTAACTTTCCCTGTTTTTAATAAAGAAAAGTCATTAGAACAGCATTGTGTATTTGGTGAGTGCAGAACATCAACGCTTTTTGTTTATACACACCCCTCTTGCACCCCACAGTTTGTACATGGTGAGTACAGAGGATCAATGTCTTTGTGTTTATGATATTTAAGTCCCAATTCTCTTGCACTCCATTTCTAGTTCTTTATATTAATTCATTCCAACTTGTGTCAGGTAATTTCCCAGGTGTCCTATGGTTGCGACTGCTTTTTAAAAGCAGCGTACAGGTAATAGATGGTGGGAAACAAGAACATCAAGGCCTCTGGAGACTGATTTGTAGCCTCAAGATTGTCGACAATCTTCTGTATGACCTCCCAGGACAGTTTTCTGGCTTTCAATCTTTTCTCCATGCTTACTGCAGTACACACCAACACAAAACAGGAGGATTATGCTCTATACAAGCTTGTTTAAAAGGAGGGATTTTTATATTGCAGGCACCTGCTACTCACCACAGATGAGTTCAGTTAAAAAGTGAATGAGAATCACCTGCTAGAAATTTAAATTTATACTGTATTAATCTACAGCACCTTTAAAAAAAACAAAAAAACAAACCAATAGTGTAACCATATGCCACACTTTTAATAAAAGAGCTTCCTTTATTCTTGGAATTTTAAAAAATATTTGAGTTTTGCATAGTAAATTATTTTAAGCAGGCTTTAGTGACATTATATGCTGCACATTTATCGTCTGTATACAAATGTGCATAGTCTAACAGCAGTGGCTGGTCTACAGACTTTTCCTTTATACAATTTGTGCAGTTAAGACTAGCAGCAGTAATGGTACACAATAAAATCTATACTTGCTCCCACTAAACAATTTCAAATTTACCAAGGACAACTTTTTACTGAATCTACCTTTTGCAAGTTTCATGAGAACATGCAGACTGCAGTTTTCTAAATAGTTGCACAAAAATTTAAGGCCGTGTACATGCATGTTAAAGTCGAGAACACAGAGCACATATAGCGCCCATGAAAAAAAAAAAAAGCCTAGCAAACACTATGATGTTGGGGTTCAAAAAACATTATATAAGCAAATGGACCCGTAGACACACACTATCAAATGTTCAAGTTCAAAATGGCCCACAGTGTTCATGAGCGTTAACAATAAAATAGAGTTCTATGGGAGTATTCGTTAAGCACATAGCAGACTATTCTGAAGGAAAGCTTTGGGAGCACGTTTCCAAAACGCTGTTGAAAGTGAGGACAGAGCACAAAGTTTTAATGAGCCCCAATTGTATATTATTGACATATGGGGGAGTCTGTGATTAAATGGTTTTTACTTTATAAGACATCCTACAAAAATGAAATAAACACATATGGGATTATTCATATTTTATTTGAAAAGGTTATAAGTTCCAAAAACACTAATGCAGCTTATTTTTATGGAACACATCTAAGAGTTATCATAGGGAGATTCTCTGATGCCAAGCAGATTTCATGGAAAATAAGACAGTCCTCGTTTTCCACATCTTTACCAAGAGTGTATTTTTGGCCAGGAGGTATCCAATATCATCATCATTTATTTATATAGCGCCACTGATTCCGCAGCGCTGTACAGATAACTCACTGACATTAGTCCCTGCCCCATTAGAGCTTACAGTCTAAATTCCCTAACACATACACACAGACCAGGGTCAATTTTGATAGCAGCCAATTAACCTACTAGTATGTTTTTGGAGTGTGGGAGGAAACCCACGCAAACACGGGGAGAATATACAAACTCCACACAGATAAGGCCATGGTCAGGAATTGAACTCATGACCCCAGTTCTGTGAGGCAGAAGTGCTAACCACCGTGTTGCCCTATATGTAATTGTCTACGTTTTGATCTGTGTTATTATTCAAATCTTAGATCTGTGGAGGGGCCGGTTGCCTATGAAATGACCCATGACAAGCTGACCATGTCTGAAGGAACTCATCCAACTGGTCCAGCATACTGCAATTACATTTCTAACAGCAATTACTACAATAGTTCAAATAAAATTTTATTTCTATAAAATATTTGGCTGTACGTAATTCATCTGATACCTCTGAGGTATCATGAGAATAAGGGAAGCAGATGATAAATGAGTGAGCAGAACTAATATAAGAACCATGAGAACTTATATCATTACGCAGTACTTCCTGCACGTCTTGTGGCCTCAATGTCCGGGTTGAATAGAATTACACAGGATACAAAATTGGGAAAGAAATCAGACCGTTGCTCAATCAAAACATGCTAAGACTTAAAAACTAAAGAGACATATTCATAGGATTATAAAGAAAGATACATAATGTACTAATGAAATCTAATAATCTTCCCAAACAACTGTGAACTGAACATAAAATGCCAAATTCTCAGTAATCAATACTTCCATCATTCTATGTGAAATATACACTATGTTGTACATGATAGTGCTGCACATGCTATCACAGTACCTTTCTTTTTGTTTGTGGAAGAGAATTTAGACTAAGTTCCAATGGGACAGGAACTGATGTGAAAAATTAAACTCTCTCTGTAAAGTGCTGCATAATATGTTGGTGCTATAGATATTGTATAGATTGTAAGCTTGCGAGCAGGGTTATCTTACCCCTCTGTCTGTATGTATTACCTGGTATTGTTTTATTAATGTTTGTTCCCAAATGTAAAGCGCTACGGAATTTGCTGGCACCATATAAATAAATATTGATTTTTGTAGATAATATGCACATAAAATATATGGTTCTTGCAAAAGTATTCAGACAACTGACCTATTCTTTAATTTTATTTAATAACAAATCCTAACTACAAAGATATGTCAGGTGCTATGTTGCATATTATATTGAATTAAGAAGCACTGCTTGTACCTGTCTGGGTTGATTGCTATCCCAGTGAACACAAAGTAAAAATATATACAAAGGGACACAGCGTTGCAAAGTCAAGAAAGGTTAAATGTAGAAAACAAATCAATAAATCAAACTATCTGGTGTATTTGATACATATACCACCTGAATAAACAATTGCAATCAAAACACAAATTCCAACAAAAGTAATTTATTTTATATATACAAACGAAAAAAACAAACAAACATATTTATATCCAAATAGACTTGATTAAAACATATCACTCAATCCCAATATGTATAGAAACAGCATAGCAAGCCAGAAACCTGATTATTAATCCTAAAAGCAATACAATGGGGATACAAAACAATGTCTCATAAAAGGGGACATCAAATTGCCTGAAAAAACACTTTCCATAATAAAATTCCAGATCTGCGTCTTATGACGTGCACCCACCAAAAAAAAAAAATGGATATTGTTTCGCATTTAAAAATATGTAGATTGCTATGCTTACTGTGTGCAAAAACAGTACAGTAACTCTCTCCAGTGAAAGTAACTTTGCAATGTGTAACCTTGTATACAGCAACGGGAACACTGCAATTAGTTAATTAAGCTTAACGAACATACAGGTATCTAATACGTCACTCTCCACTGGCTAAAGATTTAACAGGTACTTATAACACTGTTCTAGGAGATATAATGCAAAATACTCCAAGTGGAAATACCTGTTTCTAGGTGTACACCAGTTTCGTAGAGATGTTCTCCAGAAATCTGTCATTTGTTGCATATTCAGTGACTGTTTCGGCTGTCGACTTTACAATGAATTATTTTAAGTATTTCTCTGGAGGTTAACAGCCTTTATTTCTGGTAACCAATCAGAGGTTAATATATGTGCAAAAACGGGATTTATACTTACGATAAATCTTTTTCTCTGAGTCCATCTGGGGGACACTCCTTAACCATGGGGTTGAGTCGGAGGGAGGAGTCTGGCACCCAAAGAGTTAACTTTTTTCAGCTGACAGCATATCACCCCCGCCAATTCCCACATACCTCAGTTTGATTACAAAAGCCATTAGGATGATAGGCCAATCAACCAAGACACACCACTCAACAGAGGGGGGAGTGGAGACAAAACAACGAAAAGACGGGGGGGAATCGGAGTGTCCCCCAGATGGACTCAGAAAAAGATTTATCGTAAGTATAAATCCCGTTTTCTCTTTCATCCATCTGGGGGACACTCCTTAACCATGAGGACTTACAAAAGCAATCCCTCTGAAGGGTGGGACCGCTCTGATCTCCTTGCACGCAGAACACTACGGCCAAAAGAAGGCGTCCCCAGACGCAAATATATTAAATTGGTAGAATTTCGTAAAGGTATGGACCGAGGACCAGGTGGCTGCTCTGCACAGCTGGTCCGCCGTGGCTCCATCACGAGCCGCCCAAGACGCCCCAACCGACCGGGTAGAATGGGCAACAATAAGTTTCGGCAAAGGGAGATTAATACTTTGGACATAAGCCTCCCTGATAGTCAGGGTAAGCCATCTGGCAATAGTTTGCTTAGATGCTGGCCATCCCCGTTTGGAAAAGTCAAACAACACAAATAGAGACTCTGTCTTACGTATCTTTGCAGATCTCAACATATATACGTAATGCCCTCACTACGTCCAAATATTTATTTGTCTTTGTTCTTCTGTTTGGTTCTTGTCCAGCAACCACCAGCTGAGGACCTACCTCCTCTACTGGTTCCTCGAGCATGGGAATGCTCCACTGGGATGGGACCCTGCCCAGGGTAAGGTCGCGAAAGATGTCACCATCTTTCCCAGCAGCTTCAAAGACCTGGCTACTGACAGCCTCTTGTCTGACAGGATCCTGCCTGTCCACTCCATCTAGGACCTCAACTTGTCTTGTGGAGACAACCTTCTGCTGCGTACCAAGTCCCTCACTAGTCTCAAGAAACTCATTCTTAGACAAGGGATTCTCTGTGACCCTTTCAGACTCTAGAAGTTCGGTCATAGACTGAACAACTCATCTAGCCTTAGCACCCTGAGTGGGTGTGACTAAAACCTTTTCCCTTACTGGAAATTCTAAGCCTGTATAGTTTCGTCTGAACGAAGCAAAATGACAGCCCTGAGCTCTTTCTGATTTGACAGAAGCCAGCGAGGTAATTTTTTCCAAAACCTGAGGTGAGCTGGTCCCATGAATTCGATCACGATATTCTGGACCTACTCGTCTACCGAGGACCCTGTCTGCTGCCGGGCAAACCCAAGCAGCCGTCCTCCCACCCCACCCTCTGGAACCAGAGGTGGGTGGTGGTCATGCCGCTGGTTTATCCGGCAGCTTGGCGGAAGAAGCTCTCCGCGCCACAGGGGCAAAGGATGACCTTCCACCTACGGGACTGTCTCCTGGATTCCACGGCCCCTGGATCGGTAGTCTGGCCTCTGCCAGACCCGCCCCCGTAAGGAGGCTGTCTGAAAGAAATAAACCTAGGCCTAGCCCTAGGTCTTGGAGTATTTACAGGCAAGGACGTCTTCTTGCCCCCTGAAGCCTGTAAAATCCAAGAGTCTAATTCTGGACCAAATAACATCCCACCCGTATACGGGATGGATTCTAATGATCGTTTAGACTCTGAATCCGCATTCCAAGCCCTTAACCATAACGCCCTTCTAGCTACTACAGCTGTAGCTGAAATAGACGAAGCTATGGAGGCCGAATTTCAGGCCGCTTCATATACATAGCCTGCTGCCTCCCTTAGCTGCATGGCCAGAGGCAGTAAATCTGAATCCTGCAAGGCAGACTCTAACTGCCCTGCCCAGACTTCCATGGCCCTAGCTACCCAGGTAGAGGACAATGCTGGCCTGAGGCCAATACCGGCGGCCGAGAAGATCGACTTCAGCAGGGATTCTAATTTCTTGTCAGTCGCGTCCTGTAAGGTCGCTGACCCGGGTACAGGTAGTGTAGTCTGACGAACCAATCTCGCCACAGGTGTATCTACCTTTGCCACCTGTTCCCAACGGGTCATATCCTCCTCCTGAAGGGGATACAATACGCCAAACTTCCTTGGCATAGAGAACCTTTTATCTGGATATTTCCAAGAGGCCTCTACAATATCCCTCAACTCAACTGAGGGAGGGAACCTGACCACCTGCTTAGAAGCCTTCTTAAATAGGGAGCAGTCCAAAGACTTCGTCTACTCTACTTCAGCAAACCCCAGGGTCTGACGAACTGCTCTTACCAGATCGTCCATACCCTGGCACCTAGAGTTTCCTTCTGACTCTATAATGGACACATCTGAATCGTCCAACAATTCTCCCTCCTCCTCTGAGGAACTCTCCGAGTCTGACACTGACCACAGCGCTTTAGCTGTTTGTCTACGTCTTTTAACACTACGCTTGTGTCTGGGGTTCTCCAGTAGATGGGTAAGCCGGTCCAGGCTTTTAGCCACCGCTGACCAACCCACCTCTCCCATCTGGGAAACCCCCGGGAGGGCTGGGGAGGGAAATACACCGACCCCTGGGGAAAATGACTCATCTGTCATTTCTACTGTTATACCCTGAGAAACCACAGATGTAGCTGGGATCTCAACTGGTTTAGATAACAGATTTACAAGGGTATTAACGCCCTGTGTTAAGGCAGCCGCCCACTCAGGAGGATCTACCGTTATGGTGGAGGTGTCTATAGGCTGTTTCACAGGAGCCACAGTGCAGGCTGAACAGAGCCCCCCCTGATCCAGCCGTTCACTTGTTAGTTTAACATTACATTTTGAACAGACATTATGTTTGGTACGTGTTGTTTTGCTTTTATCTGCCATCACAAGATAAGAAAAACTAAATCACGTTTCAAAATTCACAAACACTTCTCCAATTTATCAGAAAATACAGATTAGGTTAGATTAACATATCATAGTATTTCTGATTTAAATAAGACAGGCTTGGAGAACTTTATAGTTTTCTCATAAACAACAGTTCTCTCAACACATCATTGTCTTATAATATACATGTCTACACATGCACACACATGAAAATAAAAGTGATACTCAGCGGGGAAGATATGTGTCAACAGTGCACTTCTCTTCAAATGACTGCTGCAACTGTCCTCCTTTTATAGCTTGACGCCAAAAAGGGATCTTCCACGTGCTCACTCAGCAGGGGAGGGGAAGAGGTGCTTCTTAACACATTCCCCTACCACTGGAATCTCCTTCTGTGTCTCTGCTAACAGTGATTTCCCCTTTCTACCTAGGTGAAATCCTGTTGCTTTATCTTTCTCACATTTTGCTACCACACCGCAAAATACAGGTACATATTTATCTATGAACCAGTCAAAAGATAGTATTTCTGTTCCTTTTCCTCTATATAGAGAGTATAAGGAATCATTTTTTTAGTCAAGCTTAAAGGCTGCAGCAGGTTTTTCAGTAATGACTGCAATTAGCACAGAACACCTGGGCCCATTTAGCATTACATTTGGAACAGACAATATGTTTGGCACGCCCAAACACTTCCACAACCTTTATCAGAAAATACAGACTAGGTTATTTAACATATCATAGTATTTCTGATTAAATAAGACAGGTTTGGAGAACTTTATAGTTTTCCTTAAACACAGTTCTCTCAACACCTCATAGTCTTATAATACACATGCATATACAGAAGAAACAAAGTGATACTTAGCGTGGAAGATGTGTGTCAACAGTGCACTTCTCTTCAAATGACTGCTACAACTGTCCTCCTTTTGAAGCTTGGCGCCAAAAAGGGGATCCTTCACGTGCTCACTCAGCAGGGGGGAGGGGGGGGAGGGGGAGCGGTGTTCCTAAAACACATTGGCTCTCCTTCTGTGTTGTTTACCTTTCCAGCATTTTGCCCTTTCTCTTATATTAGGGGAAAACCTGTTAGAATGTGTTCCCCGCTAGCGCTACTCAAAGCGCGCCATCCTCAAGAATTCACTGCCAACCCCATGGGAGGAGGAACTCGGTATACTCCAGCTGGCTTCCGGGGAACCTCAGCAGTAAAGGCGCTCTCTGCCTAATGGCAGCGCCCGTCCTGCATCAGCGGGGAGAGTCTCTTGCTGACTGCTTCCCGCTGTGAGAAGCGCCTCTTACCTCTCTGTCAGCGCCCCCCCGACAGGCGCTTCTCCCACGAGTCAGCTCCGTTTGCACGGAGCCTCTCGCCACTGTCAAAAGAAAAAAACTGCAAAAGAAAAGGAAAAAACCTATAACCAGTGAACCCTGTTCACTGTCTCTCTTGGAGCTCTTCAGGTGCAACCTTCTTCCAAGGGCACCCAATTCAAACTGAGGTATGTGGGAATTGGCGGGGGTGATATGCTGTCAGCTGAAAAAAGTTAACTCTTTGGGTGCCAGACTCCTCCCCCCGACTCAACCCCATGGTTAAGGAGTGTCCCCCAGATGGAAGAGAAATAAGAGTCCCAATGGATGATCAATCAGCATATATCATATTAGTGCTACACCTGCTTCAGTCTTAAATAGACTTTGTCAAAGCAACTAAATAACAAATCCTCTACATTTTAATAAAAATTGAAATATGAAGTTTGCTTACTTAAGAATTAAATTACTGTGTAGTGGAACCTCTACATTTATAAGTGGTGAAAAACAATAGATAAGAATACAGATGCCTAACAATTTGTCTCCACTAGTGAAGAGCTATGAAAGGGTGGACCCCCTATGCCACCCTGTCTGCGGTGTTGCTGTGGACTTGCCTTGCTACCGCCCCATTTTCTTCATCCAAATGCACCCTCTAACTGTAGTAAGAGGGGCTTAAGTTGCCTCCTGACCTCTTGCCCTCAAATCAGGGCTGCTGTGGATGGTACCCCTGGCCACTGGCTAAAGCTGCAAGTACCAGGCAAGGTGTTGGCAGAGAAAGGATTAGATTTGGTCTACTCTGTGGTCACAGGAATTACAGCAGGGTAATAGTCGCAAAGCAGGTTCTTGAAGCAAGGATGTTTTATTAGCTCAAGTAGTCCTAATAAGGACAGTTAAACTTCAGTATGTGGTACTAGCGGTCATCAAGAGTTACAGATGAAATGATTTTGGATTTCAGTACCACCTCTATGCAGATGATACACAAATTCATCTATCCTCTCCAGATCTCTCACCATCTGTGTTGTCTCATGTTACTGACTGTCAGCACGGTGGCTAAGTGGTTAGCACTTCTGCCTCACAGCGCTGAGGTCATGAGTTCAATTCCCGACCATAGCCTTATCTGTTTGTATGTTCTCCTCGTGTTTGCGTGGGTTTCCTCCGGGTGCTCCGGTTTCCTCCCACACTCTAAAAACATACTAGTAGGTTAATTGGCTTGTATCAAAATTGACCCTAGTATCTCTGTCTGTGTGTGTATCTTAAGAAATTTAGACTGTAAGCTCCAATGGGGCAGGGACTGATGTGAATGAGTTCTCTGTACAGCACTGCGGAATTAGTGGCGCTATATAAATAAATGATGACTGTCTTTCTGCCATTTCATCTTAGATGTCCTCTCGCCAACTCAAAGTCAATCTTTCAAAAACAAATAATAATAATATTCCCACCCAAAAACAGAAGCTTCCTGACAGACATTTCTATTTCTGTTGATAACATGACCATAAATCCCACCTCGCAAGCTTGCTGCCTAGGTGTAATCCTTGACTCACAACTATCTTGTGTTCTATATCTAAATCATGTTACATACATCTAAAAAACATTTCCAGAAAACGTACATATCTCACACAAGGCACCGCAAAATCCTTAACTTATGCACTCATCTCCCGCATTGACTTATTGCAATTCCCTCCTTACTGGTCTTCCCAAAATCAGACTCAAACTTTGATCCTACAATCTATTATGTATTGATTTTCTTTGCAAACTGTTCTTCCTCTGTGAGACACTGTCAGTCTCTACATTAGTTCCCTGTTTTTCAACAAATCAAATATAACATTATTCAATTAACATACAAGACTATCAACAAGATTGCACTGACATACAACTCCTCACTTGTTTCAAAAAATCTCCCAACTCGACACCTTCGTTCTGCACAAGATCCGTCTCTCTACCACTCATTACATCTTCCCATTCCCAGTTACAGGACTTTTTCCGGGCTGCATCCAATTTGTGAAATTTCCCCTCACACAATAAGACTTTCCTTTAGTCTTCAAGCGTTCTCTGAAAACCTACCTCTTCAGACAAGCTTATGATATTCCTCAACCATCTTAATATTCTTAGGTTACCCTATTACTACCCTCTGCACAACACAAGACAACAACCCCCTGACCAACATTGTCGTGTGACTGATCACACAGCCCGCTCAATACTTTTTACATTTGCATTCTAGTTGGACCAATATGCAATATGATGTAGCAGTTACCCTTGTGTATCAAACTCCCATTGTCCCATAGATTGTAAGCAAGCAGGGCCCTCTTACCTCTCTGTCTGTATTACCCATTACTGTTTTATTAATGTCTGTTCACAATTGTAAAGCGCTACGGAATTTGCTGGCGCTACATAAATTAATGAGGATGATGAATTACAGGATCATAATTCAGGTAGTGTATCTGAAGGATAGATGTGAAAATGAAGACGAAAAAGCATCCCAAAAAAAACCACATAAAACCTATGAAATAGGGTACAAACAATATCCAAGTGTTCGGATGTCTCTGTGGGTACTGTTGGGTCAACAAAATTGGAAACTACATCAAACCATCCAGATGCTGCTTCGTCTTGCCTTAAGACTTTGAACTCCTGCTAACAAAAAGGAGCCTTGAGAGAACCAGAGGCCAAAAATGACTCTGAATGAGTTAGAGGTCAGTAGCTGAGACTGGTGTAAAGATGCATCAATCATATCAAGAACTGTACATAACAATGGGAGGGAAGCACAAAATAAGCCATTAATCAAAATGAAATATATAATATGAAAATAAGTCTTGAGGCAAAAAAAGATAGGTAAATGACCAAGATGTGATGTGCAAAAAGGTTTTGTGGTCAGATAACACCAAAAAAGTATGTTGGGCAAAGGTCAAAGCGGAGTGTGGCACAAAACTAACAATACTCATACCTACAGTGAAGTATGCTGGTGGTAACATTATGCTTAGGGATTGCTTTCCATCAGCAGGGACAGGGATCTGAACAAACTGGAGCCAATCTGCCTGGAAGAATTGGGACAAAAATCATTTCCAAACAGTCCTCAAATCTGGTACATATGTACACCAAAAGACTTAAATCGTATTGCTGCAAAAGGAGACAATACAAAATAAAATGTAGGGATTAAATACTTTAAAAAAAAAAAAAACTTCTAACATATGCTGTTTTGCATAAGATGTTTTGGTAGTAAAACAATGTCACAGTAGAAAACAACATTTGTTGATGTTGATATTCCTATCAGATCAACTGTGCTCTCTGAGTTTTGTCCAAGGTGGGTGCTTGATGGCTTGATTAGCGTAGGGCTCCCCTAATTCAAGATTCTCCCAGACATTCCCATAGAGCAGATAACTATCATTCAGGCCTTGAATTTTATAATTCTTGCAAAACAGAGCAACTCACCACTTCAGTAATTTCTCCCTGTATCCTTCTTATACTTCCACTATTGGCTTAATCTTGTCTATGAAGAATAATGTTTGCTCTCAGGGAGTCCATGTTGTGCGGAGATTGTATATTAGAAGAGCTTGTTACAGAATGTTGAGCTATTTTATTACGGATCTTATGCAGTACACACACACACACACACACACACACACACACACACACACACAGGCATACTGTAGCTACAAATATACTATAGGAATGCCAAAATTGAAATATTTAAATCAATGCCAATTTAGTTATCCAAGCAGCACCGATTTATGGCTCAGACTCTGTAGTTACAAATGTCCCATGCTTTCTTCAGCCGATTCTTCTACAAATAAGATGATGGTGGATAAGATAAGCCAAACCAGCAGATGAAAAGTACATGGACTAAAGCTGGGTACACACTACAGAAATTTCGACCAACTTTTTATGCCGAGCGATTTTACATGCGATCGATGTTCCGATCGCTCGGTCCATGGACTGCATACACACTAGCCTTGTTTAGGACAATAACGGGAAGAGCAGACGTCCCTTTAGCGACTTTTTACAGCCATGTTGTCGTGAGCAATGACTAATTTCATACTCACTGGATCGGTCGGAAGTTTATACACACTACATAACGGAAACGAGATTGGAACGAAAATATTAAACGGTACGACCAACCAAATGAGGCGACAATCGTCCATTTGGGCAGACTTTCGACCATCGTGTCACTGCACACACTGACCCGACTTTTGAACGAGAGGTTGTATGTCGGCTGATTTAGCCGATTATTGGATGAAAACTGTGTAGTGTGTACCCAG
This sequence comes from Mixophyes fleayi, assembly GCF_038048845.1. NCBI lineage: Eukaryota > Metazoa > Chordata > Amphibia > Anura > Limnodynastidae > Mixophyes > Mixophyes fleayi. Next base: position 198,448,663 of record NC_134403.1, read on the forward strand.
CTTAAGAGGAAATCTGAAGTATCACTAGCTGTGATAGTGACAGTACCCACCTATTTACTGTAAAAAACTGCACTTTAATATGCCCTTAATCCAGAAAACACTGACTGGTTATCCATGGGTTAAATGACAATTTTTTTATTTTTATTTTATTTTTCATGGTTTAGGCTTTTATATATATAAGACAGTTTATATCAGCAGCAATAACATTTCAATTTAACATGTAAATTACTGGATCTGAAATCACTTGTGTGTTGGTGTTTCAAATTTTTAATATAGCGGCTAGGTTTTGCTACATCTTTTGCTCCATTCACCAATGTACCCTGGCTCAAGCTACCATATGCTGGCCACACATTGGCCGATACTATTGCCAATAAAGGACAACATTAGTTTCAGGACAAATTTGTACATTTAAACAGAGAGCTAAAATCAGACTTGGGCTTTTATTATCGAACTTGCACTACACAATAACTAACTGTTGATTGGTTGCTTTGGTTTAAGTGCAGATTCATATCTTCTAGCAAAGCAAGAGAGCATTCTTTTTAGTCACTTACTGTCACATATATAATGCTCTTCACACATGAGCCGATCCTCCAACTCAGTCCAAGCGACAAAGTCAGTGCTAAATTGAGTATAGTTCTTTAGCTTAAGTACTATTGATATGCTGCTTGGCAATGGCTCAATACTATCGATTAGGAATAAGCATTGTAACTATAATTGCCAGGGTACTACCACATAACGTATTCCTATAATAGAGCATGTATACAAAATTTGTTGAGCTAAAAAAACAAAAAAAACAAAACAAAAAAACAAATACAATTGAAGTAGTGTTATGTACCTAAAGTTAGATAGATAGATAGATACAGATTATTTTTTTTTAATAGTGCTGCTACAGTAATATAGTGGTGGTACATTAACATTGCTACCTTACAGTCCAGGGGCTATGGGTTTAATTTCAACCAGGGCACTATCTGTATGAAGCTTTTATGTTTTTCCCATGTTTGTGTGGGTTTGCTCTAGTTTCTGCCTCACAGTCAAATAAAAAAAACAAAACACACTGGTATACATGTTAATTACCTATATACAAAACTGACCCTAGTGTGTGCTTTTGTGGTAGCTCCACTGGGACAGAGACATATGTCAATGATTAAAACAAACATTCTCTGTGAAGCAATCAATCAGATTGTAAGCAGGGTTCTCTTACCTCTCTGTCTGTATGTATTACCCAGTATTCTTTAATTAATGTTTGTTCCCAATTGTAAAACGCTACAGAATTTGCTGATTAGCTGGCGCTATATAATTAAACGTTGATGATGATGATGATGATGATGATGTTGATGAAGCTCTGTGTAATTGTGTTGGAGATACTTACAGGTTACCGCCACCCATGGCACAAAGCAAACAAATCCATTTTCTGGACAATTTCCTCTCCAAAGCTCAATCATTCATTGTAATCTCTGCCAAATCACACCTAGGAGCAAAAATGTGCTTGATATTCTCTAGGGGTGTGCACCGGGCACTTTTAGTGTTTTGTGTTCTGATTAGCTTGAAGTTTTGGGTTCTGATTTGTTTTGCCAAAACACAAGACGAAAGGTTTTGGTTCTGATTTCGGGTTTTGGGTTCTGATTTATTTTTTAAAAAGCATAAAAAGCACTAAAATCCTGTTTTTTTTGGTTGTTTTCCACTCCTACGCTATTATTAACCTCAATAACATTCAATAACAATCATTTCCACTAATTTCCAGTCTATTCTGAACACCTCACAATATTGTTTTTAGTCCAAAACGTTGCACCGAGGTAGCTTTCTGGACTGCGTAGTGGAGTGGGCCCGGTACCCAATTTGGTACCGGGGCCACAATACCTCCTCCAACCATGGTACAGAGCATTCATCATTGAGAACCCATCAAGTATGTCAAAGACAGACAGGGTCGAAGTGGTATTTGTTGACTTTGTGAACAAAAAAACTGTCCCTGTTGCGAATCTTCGTGCAATGAAGAGTGACTTTTTCATTTAAAGGCTCAAGCTTTAAAGTGTTTATAAGTTATAGTATACTTTTGGTTTAATTTGTTTTAATTTTGTTTTACTTTGTGCTCATGGCAAACGACTGTTGAACTGTCACATAATGCCAAAAGAGTTGCAAGATGGAATTGTCCTTGGGCCCTCCCACCCACCCTGATGTTGTTGAAATAGGACATGTGCACTTTAACAAACCAATCATTTCAGCGACAGGGCCTTCCAAACAACTGTGGCTGAAATGATTGGTTTGTTTGGGCCCCCACACCAAAAAAGCTATTCATCTCTCCCTGTACAAACTAAACAGGCTCTACTGAGGCAAGATGTCGTCCTCATCCTCCGATTCCTCTCCCCCTTCAGTGTGTACTTCCTCATCCTCACACATTATCAATTCGTCCCCGCTGCACTCCACAACCACAGGTCCCTCTGTAGTATCTGGCCAGTGCTGTACTTGATTGAGGAATTGATAATTCATTTTTATGAACATCATTTTTTTCAACGTTCTGCGGAAGCAACCTCCTTCGCCGCTCACTGACCAGGTTCCCCGCTGCACTAAAAACTCTTTCCGAGTACACACTGGAGGGGGGACAACTCAGGTAAAATAGAGCCAGTTTGTACAGGGGCTTCCAAACTGCCTTTTTTTCCTGCCAGTAACAATATGGACTGTCTGACATGACATGGTGTCAGAAAAATAATCCTCCACCATTTTTTCTATTGTGACAGCATCCAATGCAGCGACAGCAGACATGTCTGCAATGGTTGGCAGGTCCTTCAGTCTGGACCAGATGCCTGCATCCCCGCTAGCGGGACTTTTAGGAAAACTAAGTTTTTTCCTCGCTGCCACAGGTGTGGAAGAATATGAAGGTGGAGCTGTTTGCATGTCACGGTCCTCTTCAGAGGACAATTTCCTGACCAGCAGGTCTTTGCACCTCTGTAGACTTGTGTCCGCCGGAAACAGAGATACAACATACGCTTTAAACCGAGAATCGAGCACGGTGGCCAGAATGTATTCCTCCGACTTTAAAAGAGTGACCACCCTTGGATCCTGGCAAAGCGTACGAAGGGCTTCATCCACAAGAGCTACATGCTTGGTGGAATCGCAATAGTTTACCAGCTCCTCCCTCACTTTCTCCAGCTGCTTCTGCAACAGCCTGATCAGGGGAATCACCTGACTCAAGCTGGCAGCGTCGGAACTGACTTCTCGTGTGGCAAGTTCAAATGGCTGCAGAACCTTGCACAACACGGAAATCAGTCTCCAGTGCGCTTGACTCAGGCGCATCCCCACTCCTTTTTCTATGTCGTAGGTGGCTGTGTAGGCTTGAATGGCCTCTTGCTGCTCCTCCATTCTCTGCAGCATATAGAGGGTGGAGTTGCAGCGCGTCACAACCTCTTGTTTGAGGTGATGGCAGGGCAGGTTCAGACTTTTTTGATGTTGCTCAAGTCTGTGGTAGGCACTGGCAGAATGCCGAAAGTGTCCAGCAATTTTGCGGGCCACCGCAAGCATCTCCTGCACACCCCTGTCACTCTTGAGGTAATGCTGCACCACCAAATTAACGGTGTGGGCAAAACATGGGACGTGCTGGAAATTGCCCATATGTAATGCCCGCACAATGTTACTGGCGTTGTCTGACACCACAAATCCCCTGGAGAGTCTAAGTGGGGTAAACCACTGTGAGATTATTTCCCTCAGCTTCTCTAAGAGGTTGTCAGCGTTGTGCCTCTTACTAAAACCTGTGATACACAACGTTGCCTGCCTTGGCACGAGCAGCCGTTGTGGAGATGCTGTTACTGATGCAGCTGCTGCGGAAGGCGATGCATCTACCCAGTGGGCTGTCACAGTCATATAGTCCTTTGTTTGCCCTGAACCACTTGTCCACATGTCCGTGGTTAAGTGGACAGTGGGTACAACCGCATTTTTCAGAGCACTGAGGACACTTGTTCGTACTTCTCTGTACATCTTTGGTATCGCCTGCCTAGTGAAGTGGAATCTCGACGGGATTTGGTACCGGGGACACAATACCTCCATCAACCGTCTAAATCCCACTCCACTGATGGCGGACACCGGACGCACATCTAACACCAACATTGCTGTTATTGACGCAGTTATCCGCTTTGCCATAGGATGACTAGTGTCGTATTTTGTGGTCATGGCAAACGACTGTTGGACGGTCAATTGTTTTGTGAAAGACTTAGCTGTCTTACGACTTCCCCTCTGGGAAGATGACTGACTAACAGCAGCAACAGCAGCAGTGGCAGTAGTAGGCGTACCGCTGCAGGATTCCTCGGATGAATCCCGTATTGAGGAGGACTCAGTCTGGCTGCTGACTTGGGCTGCAGGACTGAATCTGATGGAGATTGTGGAGGAAGTTGACGAGGAGGGTGTTTCTGGTGTGTATCCAACTGGACCACGGGATTTAGGTGTCCCTATACCGATGAGGGTCCTAGCCCCAGTTCCTGAACTAAACACTGAATTATTATGGTTCTTCAGGTGACGTATAAGTGAGGATGTCCCTAGGTGGCCAAGATCCTTACCCCTGCTTATTTGAGCTTTACATAAGCTACATATGGCCATACATTTGTTGTCCGGATTTGGATAAAAATAACTCCAGACAGAAGAGGTGGATTTTTTGGTCTTCTGACCAGGCATGACGATGGGCTTTTTCATCCCATGGACAACAACTGTTTCCCCCCCTGGTGGCTCATTTATGATAACCACATCAGCATCCTCCTCGTCAAGTTCCTCCTCAGTGCCAGCTACATCAATATCCCCCTCCCGGTGTACAACATTCACACCTTCATTAGCCAAATTTGTAACTGGACTGTGGGTGATCCTTCCAGCATATGCAGAGGGCGTGCTGCAAATGGTGGAAGGAGCCACCTCTTCCCGTACAGTGATGGGAAGGTCAGGCTTGACAACCACCAACACCCTTGGACTCGCCTTGGGGATTTGTGATGTCATCTGTTTAGAAGGCAGAGTTGTTTGCTGTGTTATTGATGACAGCTTAAGTCTCTTAAATTTTTTAGAGGGGGGGGGAGTAGGAGGAGGGCTTAAGATCCTTGGGTGAAGCTAAACCACTAGTCCTGAACACGGGCCAGGGCCTAAAACGTTCCTTGCCACTCTGTGTCGTAAAGGGCATATTAACAAGTTTTCGTTTCTCCTCAGATGTTTTTAATTTTCTTTTTTTTGGTAATTTTAGTCAACTTTGGGTTTTTGGATTTTACATGCCCTGTACTAGGAGATTGGGCATTGGCCTTGGCAGACGACGTTGATGGTATTTCATCGTCTATGTCATGACTAGTGGCAGCAGCTTCAGCATTAGGAGGAAGTGGTTCTTGTTCTTTCCCTAATTTATCCTCCAAATTTTGGTACTCCATTATATGCAGCACAAGAGAGCGTACCCCTAAACCACACACACTCTGCAAAGCCTTTACAAATTATCTGCGGCACAGGAGAGTACCACTGGACTGTAGTTATACAGCAGTACCTATTTTTAGTGACAGTTGCAAGAGTGAACGTAGTGTGACTTTGAATTGAAATAGTACTACCTATTTTTTTTTCAACCTAATTTTTTTATATATTTTTTTTTTAATTGTTTTTGGATAATTTTTTTTATAATTTTTTTAAAATCTTTTATACTTTGGAATAATTTAGAAATAACAATGCCCTCAGCAGGACAGAGCACAGGACACAGCACCACTGGACTCAGCAGGACAGAGCACAGGACACAGCACCACTGGACTCAGCAGGACAGAGCACAGGACACAGCACCACTGGACTCAGCAGGACAGAGCACAGGACACAGCACCACTGGACTCAGCAGGACAGAGCACAGGACACAGCACCACTGGACTCAGCAGGACAGAGCACAGGACACAGCACCACTGGACTCAGCAGGACAGAGCACAGGACACAGCACCACTGGACTCAGCAGGACAGAGCACAGGACACAGCACCACTGGACTCAGCAGGACAGAGCACAGGACACAGCACCACTGGACTCAGCAGGACAGAGCACAGGACACAGCACCACTGGACTCAGCAGGACAGAGCACAGGACACAGCACCACTGGACTCAGCAGGACAGAGCACAGCACAGCACAGCACGAGAAATAGCAGGACAGAAGACCACCTAACACACCCTCCCTTTTCCCTGATCAATGCCCGAGTGAAGATGGCGGCGGCAAGCGGGGAATTTAAAGGATCAGAGTATCGCGAGATCCGACAGCGGGATTATGAGTCAGAGCCTCGTTTTAAGTTTCGGAATCGGCGGGAATACCCGGACAGTGTTCGGATCTGACTCGGAACGGCGCTGTTCGGGGGGGTTCGGATTGCCAGAATCCGAGTCCGCTCATCCCTGATATTCTCTTGAATGCTTTACAAGAGATAAAAGAAGTGCAAAATGAAATAAACATAAAAATAAAAGGGATCACTTGTGGCTGGATTTAAGAAGCGAGGTCTAGATGCCAGCAGGATACAAATGACGGACATGCACTTCAGCTACATAACATAGCACAATTACCATCTGTCTCTGAAAGTTCTTATGCTTGTACTTAAGCCAATTTGTATTTGTTTGCAATGCATTAGGCATATAAATGACCATACATAAAGAGAAAGTATATTATGTTCTTCAGATGCACTCCCTGCGACAGATCTTTCACCATAATGCAGGTACCATTTAGAAAGCTGGGGGGGAAAAACACTTGGAGGGGGGGGGGAAATCACCAGATTTAAAAAAAGGTGTTATTTTACTTCTACAAATATTAATTTATGTGAACCGTAATTGTATATGTAATATGGGGTATCCACATTGTTTATTCTGCTGTAGTCAAATGAAATATAGGCCATAGACTGCAATCTAATATTGCCAAATGGTGATGATAATGTATGAGTAGCTTTATCAAACAAAAATTTCAGCACAATATTTTGGAGGCATAAGCGTAACTTAATGGGCCATTTACAAAGCACAATTCATGCAGACAAGTTCTAAATGTGCACTATTGCCATCATTGTGGCTTATTGAGTGTGCATTACTCTCTGCCTTTATGACATATACAAGTGGTCTTCATGAAATTCATTTGCCATATCAGATTACTCTGGTATTGCTTTTAAAGACAAACTAACTATTGTATTACCTTCATCAAGATATAGCTCTTTGAAAAATAAAAGCATCTATGATTATCTATCCCTCTACAATCTAAAGTTCTTACATAAATGGCTCAATGTGCAGGTTTGTCAGATGGGATCTGAGTAAATGAATTACTGCTTCAAAGGAATTCTCCTATAATTAAAATGCAATCAAATTTCTAGCAGTAAAGAAAGAAGATAGATAGTATATTTTAGAAGAAAACTATAACCACCAGATGAATGTTTGGTCTATGCATACATTAAGTTTGCCTGCTAAAACATCATTGAAAAAAATGCATTATATACATCATTGGTTTTGGTGCCATCGGTTACTCGTACCATTTATTTTCATACTGCTCTGTTATATATCTTGGAACAACTGTTTTTTTGCAATTTTATCAATTTTGATGATTCCTGGAGGTCTGGTTGGAACATACGACACATTTTTTATATGCGCAAACCTTTGAAGATGATTTTTTGTAGATGTATACAAATACGGGGTACACTATAGGGTGATGTCTTCCAGATATTCCTTCAATACTAGGTGGGTTGTTTTGATTTTGACAAAGGTCCCGGATGTGGACTGATATGTCAATGTGAAAATTTTGCGATTTTTCCAGTGAGTGCCCACTCTACCGATATTATAATTATATATATATATATATATACACACATACATACACACACATATACACACATATACACACACACACACACAAGTTAACCCGTGCATGATACTCATGCATTCTAGTCAAATCAAGCTACTTAAGGTCTTAAAAAGGTTCTTGTCATGCATTTGGGCCATAGCCCAGGCCTCAACCACCAACCACTCCCAACTGTCAATTCTCCTTCAAGAAATATATATATATTTTTTTTAAAATCTTTATAAACACTTTTAACAATTAACAAAATAAATTAACAACTTAAACACATCTTAGTATACCAAATTTCAGCCCTTTCTGAATTTTTTTCCCACACACACTAAGAATTTAGTAGGTCAGTGTATAACTCCGCCCAGCAGGTGGCGCTGCAGCTTGGTTTTATTTTTTCCACACACACACACACACACAGACAGACTAACACACGCCACTAGACATTTATATTATAGATATATAGTATTGGGTTACGGGGTAAAACCAGATACTGGCCATTGTAGAGGAATCTTCTACTTTTTTTAATCCCATAATATAATATTTATATATAATCACACAGCTCTGCATAACCTGCAGGCTCACCAGAAATGGAGTCTTTGGTCTATTAATAAAAACACTACATAAGATTGCTAGTGGCCAGTATCTGAGGCTATTTTACGATTAAATATTGCAAATATATCAATTATAAGCCCTACCGTGCCCCAGGGAAGCCAGCCAGTGAAGTCATGCCAGGAGATATGCAAGGGAGGAGTTGCTGCGACTGCGCATGCGCAGCAGCTCCATTTCGCCGATGGGGAGTTGTACAGCAGCCGCGGTGCTGTCAAAGAAGCATCCGCGGCGGTGCTGTATAAAGAAAATGTTTGGCATGTTTAGAACAGGCAGTTTGACTGTCACGCCTGGTTTGTCAAATGCCTCGGCATGTCATGAGTGTCATTAGCAAAATGCCTCGGCGTGTCATGAGTGACATGTGTGTCTAGTGTTAGCCATCACGGCATTAGGTCATATTTATGTATACTCTGACTTTACAGGGTGTTTTGTTAACATGTATCACTACCACAATCACATGGACTTTCTTGCTAAAGAGATATCAAGAAATTACAATATTATTGGACGTATTATGGCTCAAAGATTACAATAAATGTGATTTAGAAAGTTTAGAAAATTCCCAGTTAAGGGTCTGTCTGATTGTAGTGGAACCCGTCTGATTATCAGTCAGATTGAAAGTCTGCAAAAAATACATCCCCATTAACTTGTTGGAATATGTACTCCACCCAAGCATTAGGAACATTGAGACTCCACATTATTGCACAACGTTTGTGACTTGGGCGTAACAGGATCATTAGAAATGTAATTAGAATAAGTAGTTTAAGATACACGATTGAATCTCAGTAAATCCATAAACTAGCAAAAACAAACACTCTTAGCAACGTACTGTATTAGGCATTACTAGTGCTAGATTATAAGCAGCTTTCTGCTGAAATTGGTTTATCACAGCATAAACTATATTTATTTGAAATTTCAATAAAAGTATCTGCATGAGTTCAATAGAATTAGATAAAAAAGTAAAGTAAATAAATACTTGGGTAATATTTCAGTTTGTAATATGTCTAACAAGTATTTAAGATATATATTTACAGTAAGAAAAGAAAAAACAATCTCTTGATTGTGGTTTGTGATTGCTCCTCCCATTCACAACCACAACCAGTTTTTCAGCGGGTAGGGTACGGTAGAATGGCGCTGTAAAAAAAGACACTATTTTAAACGACGAGAGAATCACAATGGGTGTAATCCCAACAGTAATTAAATCACTACTTACCATATATCAGACATGAAGTTTGTCCAAAGGTTTAAATCAGCATCCACTGTAAAATCCGAATGCCCTAAACAGCTACAGTACCAAATGACGTCATTTACTATGGACACAGTGAAAACGGCGGTTTTGAAGCGGCAATACCCGGACCCCACGCCATACATGGCCATACAGTGGGCGCTAATTTAAACCTTCGGACAAACTTCATGTCTGATATATGGTAAGTAGTGATTTAATTACTGTCGGGCTTACACCTTAGTTATTCTCCAGTCGTTTAAAACGACGTTGGGTTTTACAGCGCCGTGCTAATTTCAGCCAGGGCTTGAAGAAATGCAGAGCCTCAGGAAAAATGGCTGCACAGAGAACAGCCCAAGGGCTCAGACTAGGGGGAGGGGCACCTTATTAAATATTTTACACTGTAGAAATGCAGCTTTAAATAGTGGATCAGTCATGAATGTCTCCCAAACCTTAACTCCACAGGACAGTCTGATTGATATTCAGAAGCCTGCCTTCATTGTCTCACTTCCACCAAACAGGTGAAAGCTAAAATGATGATCGCTTACTGTGGTTTTGCATTTGAGCAAATATTAGCAAAAAAAACTAAATCGTTGTACAATTGCATAACTCCTATGCAAGTGGTTTCCAGCTTCTTTCACACTGTTGACATATCTGTCTGCAATCCATTTATTTCATTATATGACAAACCTGTGGTAAAATACCGTAAATAATCAAATTGGAATCATGAAAAATATAAGCAGCAAAAAGACTGATTCCCCTGGGATCCTGCCAAACCTCAGGCTGAGAGTCTGAGGAAAAAAAACACACCCCTTGCCACTGAGAACAATGTTAAAATGTGTGAAAGTATCCAGATTCCCATGCAATATATATGAATCAACCTAGATCAGGCTTGGCTAACCCGTGGCACTCCAGGTGTTGTGAAACTGACAAAGCATGCAGGGGTTTGTAATATATAACAGCTAATTGCTGGAATGGTATGCTGGGACTTGTAGTTTCACAACACCTGGAGTGCTACAGGTTAGCCAAGCCTGACCTAGATTGTTAAACGGCATATGGATTACTAAAATAGTAGTAGTAAAAGTAGTGAAATGTGTACTATTACCACTGTATAGTGATGTTTTACATTCCTTTTAAGGGCTACATATGAGAAAACACCACCACTGTTCCTATAAGAACCTGCACAATACCTTTTATCTGCTGTAATTCATTGATCTATATATAAACACTAAAACTCAACAGTTCCAGGCATAGCCGGATTAAGGGGGGGGCACAGGGGGCACGTGCCCCGGGCCCCCCTCTCTCCGAGGGCCCACCGCCGCCGCGCTCCTAACCTCCGGTTTTTTTTTATTCTCCTGTCTTTTTTTTTTCAATGGCGGCCCCCCCCCGGTGGCGGTGCCTGGGTGGAGGGGAGGGGGGGGGCTTGCGGGCTGCCGTGTACGGGGCTCCCTTCGTTGGTGGGGGGAGCAGGGTAGTGAAATAAAAAAAAAAAAAAAGAACTCACCTCACCGCGGCGCTGGCGTCCCTCCTCCTCTCTCTCTGCACTGTTAACACTGAATGACAGGCGTGACGTCATCAAGGCACCCCTGTCATTCAGTGAGGAGCAGCGCGGAGAGAACCAAGAAAGAAACAAGAAGACAGAAGAGAAGAAAGAAGCTAAAAGAAAGGTAAGTAAAAAAAAAAAAAAAGGGGGGAGAAGAGAGGCACAGTAAGGAAAAAAGGGGGAGAAGAGAGGCACAGTAAGGAAAAAAAGGGGGAGAAGAGAGGCACAGTATGGAGGAAAAAGGGGGAGAAGAGAGGCACAGTAAGGAAAAAGGTGGATAAACACAGCATGAGGAAAAGGGGGGGGGGGAGAGGCACAATAGTGGGGACAATTAATTAATTTAAGATGGGGTGGTTTGGGCGCTACTGAATGTAAGGGTGAGTTTGGGAAGAATGAGGTCCCTTTAGTAAATGTAGCTATGAATTATTTAATGGTAGTGACGGTTGCGGGAAATAGGTATATATTTCTGAAATGTAAATACTATTAATTTATTGCTGGGGCTGTTTGTAGGGAGGGAAATAGGCTTATTTATTAAATGTGAATACTATTATTTTAATGTTGGAGGAAGGCCTAATTATTAATCATGGGTGGTACTGATTTAACGCTGGGGGTGGCTGTAATTTTCTAAATGTACCCATTTTTTTTTTCCAAATAGGGCCCCTAACATTCCAGGATTCAGACAAGCAGCAACTAAAGAAACCTGCAGCACAGGTGGTGAAAGTGAGAAGAACAGGTAGGAGAGAGCAGCAAAGTCTGTGAAATATTGTTATTCTAGTGGGACAATCCCAATTTTTGGTGACCGTTCAATGGTGTACACAACAATGCAGGTTTTTTGTCTGTAGGAGGGTGGCCTGGCCATGCCCAATGATGCATTATCAATGGTATTTTAATTTGCGGTATCATTGCTAGTTTTAGCGTGTGGTATCATTGCTAGTTTTAGTGTACGTTATCAATGGTATTTTTAATGTGTGATATCATTGCTAGTTTTAATGTGTGGTGTCAATGCCCATTTTAATGTGGTGTTTTGATGATTGTTTTAATGTACAGTATTTTAGTTTGTGGAAGCAATGATTTTTCTTATGTAGACAACCTAAGCAAGCCCTCTGGGAGAGCTGTAAGTGTCATACTGTGGGCTGTAGGTGATGTAATGCAGGATGTGTCACTATGCCCTTAATTTTAGATCTTAGGGGCCCCCCTGTCTTAAGTGCCACGGGCCCCCCGAAGCCTTAATCCAGCTCTGGTTCCAGGTGTCAGTGAAAGAGAATGGTGGTGGCAGTGACTACTCTCCTATAACAGCAGTAGGAGAGGTTAGTAATAGCAGGTTACAGATGGTAAAGGAAGTTCCTAAAAAAAGTTTTGCCAGAAGATCAGCTTTTAGGTCAACTAACTTATATTTTACAGGGTTTTTCTTACTGTCTTAAACAAGCAGCAGACATTTTTCTACAGATCAAAATGCAGCGAGACTATGTAAATAGCTTAGCCACTGTGGCTTCTGCATTGGAGACAAATTTGATTGCGACAACTGAGCACTAAGAGGTGAGTTAGACTGAGCAGAGGAGAAGTGCTGGTATGACATACAGCTGCATACCAGTCAATTTTTGACTCTCCGAGACATATTCCATTTCCTCCCTTGACTTCATTCCAATTAAATTTACCTCTCCTCATCTGTCCTCTGCCACGCTTCGATTTGTCTTTCTGCCATTTCCTCATGGATGTCCCAGCACTTTAATTAAACTTCCTCGCCCCGGAAACAGCCAAAACTTTCTTCAATTCCCGCGTTATAGTTCACTTAGACTACTGCAACCTCCTCCTCTCCAGCTTCTCTCTCACGCACTGTCACCAATGCTACTGCTTGACTTTTTTTCCTATCTCTTTTCTCTGCATATGCCTTCCCTCTCTGCCAGTTGCTACACTGACTCTCTATCCCCAACTATCCCCATTTCAAACTCCTCTCTCTCAAGTATAAAGCCCTCAACCACTCCTGGCGCTATGGACCTCCTGGACAATGATGATAATAATAATAATAATAATAATAGATTATTAAAGGTTCCACCACAATGATGCAAAAGTAAAATTCATCACTATGCAGATATTTGTTTTTAGGATCAACCATGAACTAGGCTAATGCTTGTGATGTGTGACCACATCATTCATGGTCTTGGAAAAGAAGAGCCAGGAAGAGAGTCATGGAAGGGAAAATAAATGGAAATCTAGGCAATAATAACAAAGGTGAACAAAAGTTCCCTGTATATATTCATTGTAACTGAAAATGACCCATCAAAACATGCACTTCTATCGTTATACAGACTTGCTTTTATTCAAACAAAATCACCTACCAGAACAATTAAAAATAAAAGAAAAAAAAAAGAAAGTATAATTTGTAGTACAGAGTAGAACTATGGGGGGGACTAAAAGTCCTATACAAAACATATTAGTATTTTATTTTTTAAATCCAGATAGGAATAAAAACTAAAAACGCAAGCTAGAACATACGCTTATCTGCAAAGCCACACAAACTCTACCATTAGATTAGAAATGGTAGAAGTAAACATTAAATTACCAAGTACAGTGGGGTAATATGCAGCATTTAATAGTATTTGACTCAAGTAAGCAAAGAATAACATTAAAAGCATGAGGACAAAATGGACAGAATTAGACCAGTAACTATTTAAATGACGCTGTATTCAGGTGGATTACATTCACACCAGTACAAATAGTACTATAAATTTAAAATTCAGTATGTGTGCATATGTTTTGTATATTGAGATTAGTTATTTGAGTCATAAAAATGGATGATTGTATTTTCATTTTCTGCTGCAAAGAGGTATATATTATATAGTAATAATTTTGTGGAGTATTCAGGGCTTAAGCTTTTTCAATCAGAATTCCACTTATTTCTTAAATGCAAATTAAGCACTGGAAATATCCATCACACGCATGACCCTAACAACCAAAACAAACCCCATAAAAACCAGAGTAAATTACATCAAGTTCTGCATCTGTCAAAAAGCTGCCGTAAAACTGAAAAAGGACTGTGCCTAATTTAGTTTGCAGTAAGAGAAGCAAAACACCTATTCTTTGCTTATTTAAACCTGCAAATCAGATAATCGAA
>NC_134403.1:199116425-199186425 GCF_038048845.1 Mixophyes fleayi
TAGGGGTGGCCTCCAGGCAAACCCCAAATACTGCAAGTGGTGGCAGGGGGAGCAGAGGAGGGCAACTGCAGTTCTCACCTGGGTCACCAGCTCTCTACAGTGTCACCGGAAACGCAGCAGCGAAACCGGAAGTTAGGGGTCCGCGGGGAGGCTGGAACTTTAGCCCGGGGCCTCAACCAGAAGTAGGCCGCTGATGGAGCCAGCGGTAAGTCACCAGAGGCTGGGGGTTCTGGATGTAGTACTGCCTGTGGGAGGGCAGCGGTTCCAGCTCTCAAGGTGGCCCCCTGGCACTAAGTATCCAGCAGCCTGCAGGAGAACGCAGAGTGGGTTTTCCGAGGTCCCAGCCGGTAAGTTGGATATGGAGTGTCAGCTGGAAGGCTCTGCAACTTGGCAGCTGTGGTTAGGGAGGGTATATGGCGGGGGTACCCCGAAATAGAAGGGATTAGGGTCTCGGGGAGAGAGGAGCTCGGACAATTGTGTCCTGGCCACGCCCCCCTGTATTTGGAATTTTATTCGTTATTTCCCGAGTATATCCCTTATTTGATGTAGGAGCTTTTGCATTATTACTTCTTTTCAGTGATTAACTTTTTCTGTAATTTCTCTTTTGACAATCGTAGACGTACTGGTCAAGCAAATCATCTCTATTTCTCTTGGGCTGATTGGCTTTGTTCTTTTGATGTCTGTTAATTGCATTCCCTCATCTACATCTTGTTATGTGCGTATTGTCGCTAACCAATAACGATTGTCGAACCTCGATTTGTGTTTCCAACGCACAAAGATTTATTCGCAAATAGTAGAATAATATGCTCAAGCGAAGTGATAATAAATACAGCCGTTACTTATCGCAGGCGCTCTGGATCCAGTGTGCAGCATTCAATCCTGAAGTCTGGGGACAAGATGTCTGAACACTAGATGTGAAGCTGCTGCTTATATACACACAAAAATACAGTAACACAATGAAGATGGTATAGCTTGCATCTATTGGTCCAGGTCTCAGGAAGGTCCAAGGGGTTGTCAATCATTGGCTAGTTCATCCTAAGGAATCCAAAGGAGGGGGGTCACCTCTCCAGGGGGTATGCTCGGCTCTTCCCGCCAAGATTCCTTAGTCTTAAGTAGTTCATAATTCCCTATCATTCATAACTTGTGTATGCACCCTGCGATTCCCTCGCAGGGTGAACCAAACAGTAGGATATGTAAAGAGGTTTATTATGATACCACTCATGATATGATTCCTTCAACCTGTTCCGTGTATTTCACTAATATGCATGTAACTCTAATATAACATATAAATACTACTATATTTCGACATAACTGACTATGTGTTGCAACTACCATTAATGTGTATTATTTTATTAGTATGCGTGTTTGTGCGAATGTATGGTAAAAGACCAATTACTGTTGCTGCCACGTGTAGTGGATGCGTACGCCCTTTCACGCCGTAGCGTGCCGTTGTACGCCGTAGCGTACCGTACGCATCTTTTCAAAGACGACCAAGTTTGCTCAACTTTAATTGAAATGACTTTATCCAATTTGCTGACTTCGACAATCTCCACCCCCCTCCACTCCTTCATCACTGTTAATTTTCTCCCGCACTTGTCCGCCATCCGCCATCTTTCTCGTACCGCGTCCAAATCCAACCACACACAGGAGCAAGGACATTTCAGACAGGCACCATCATATCATGGAAGGAAAATCACTTACTCCGCAACTCTACATGACTTGCACACCAATGGGCACAAGAATGTGATCATATACAAGGAATCCATCCCTAATGGAAAATAGTGAAATTTTGCTCTATGAACAGCTGTAAACCCCTTCTTTGTTTTTATTGTATTCCATGATTTTTATGCAATCTGTATACTTCCTATTTTAATAAATTATATTGTTTTAAAAAAACTATTAAAGTAATTCTTCGTTTTAAAATAAGCATTGCCCAATCAATTGTATGTGTATCCAAAGCACATGGTGGTTTATTTTAGCAGATGTAAATAGTCAACAATTCAATACATTATTATATTATGATACAGTACAGTACAGCACAGCCAATACCAAAAGATAAGTACATACCAATGCAATCGCTTGCGCACGCTGCGCACCCACCGGACCCGATGGACAATATTCTGTATAGAATATTGTGTCAGAGTTGACTGAGGCCCCAGTGAGATGCAACTAATATATATACAGTCAGTGTTTCATTGTGAACAATAGAGATAACGTAGATTGTTTCTATAGGTCCAGACGTTGGGTGGGTCCAGGCCAGACAGGTAATAGGTTGATTCAATCTAAGGAATCCAAAGGTGGGGGTCTTCTCTCCAGGGGGTCTGCTCCTTTTCATAGCCAGTATCATACAAAGGTTTTACTCTCTAATATCAATAACTAAAGTATGCAATGTGCGATCTCTTCGCCGACTGCACCGGACAGCTGCTGATGATTAGGGCTTCAATATGATATCAGGCATGACACCTTTCCTTTTACCTAAACCTTTAATAACACTACAATGTACATATAATCACTATATATATATATATATATATATATATATATATATATATATATAGACTAATAATAAACCGAATACTATCTGCTCCTGAATTACAGTGTAACAGAACCAATATGAAATGATATAAATAACTAACTGTTGTAATGCGAGTGTGTGCGTGCGTATTTTACCGTGTGAACGCACCACGTCACGTAACACGTGGCGTACGCTTCGCAATACGCACGGCAAACCAATATTAAACCAATATACTTTCGTTCATCCAATTATACGACTTCAACAAAACAAACCCAGAATATTTATTTTACCAACCTTCATATACTGTCCACACAAAACTTGAACTATAGTGTGAAGATACCGGGTTTATCTGGCCCAGTGCTACCCAGTACCTTCTAGGATTCGTATGGTCACTCAGGCAAAATGCAGTTATAAAAATACAACAGTATATTTATTGTTATACAAACAACACTAGAATATTATATACACACAGTAAATAAATGCCAGTCAGATTTACCACATCATCTGTCCCTTACCCCAATAACTTAAGGAGATATAGTCACCTGCTGTCCAGACTTCATGACCCATGGATCCCTCTCAGCTGCATATATAGACTTGAGTTAGAAAACGACAATTCAAAACTCCATCTTGCACCTTCCTGAATGAAATCCAAGCATGAGCACCCCTCCCCCCTGGAGTTGTTCCTTATATATCACAGGTCTAATTTCCACAGTCTTTCCCCTCCCTGGGCAAACCCCTGCGTCTATTCTACTTAACCATTGGTCAGTGCTGGACTAAAGGGGGGGGGGGGGTTGGACAGGGGAGTGAAGATGAGCTGTCCTTTCAGAGAACCTCCCCTGTTAGATGGCCTGTCTTGACTAGCCTGGTGAGAACAATGGCCACTAATTAGTTTTCCTACTCAGGCACATGGCAACCTGATCCCTACCCATAATCCCCCTGGCTTTACTTTAAATACAATGAATAGCAACCTTACTTCAAGTTATCAATATACAATAAACAATATACATATGTACACTGAACTACAATGTCCCCTTAGCCACATGTTATTGGACAATGCAGTTATAGTCTGGTGAGCTGGGGAAACAAAAGAAGGCTATAAAAAGTATTTGCTATAATTCACATATCACACTCGTTTTGTCACATTCCTCCCCTACTTTTTTTAGCCCTTGTTTCCCAGTGGCTCCCTAGCCCCAAGTAATCATTTCTTACAAGTCCAAAGTTTCTGGCCTGCTGTGGTTTCTTCTGGGTCTGATGGTAAGGTAGATAGCAGTACACAGTTCCTCTTTCTCCCACCAGGGTCCCATGGCTGCAGGCATATCTTCCCACCCAGCTGGAGTGGGGGTTTATGCTGTCCTGTGTCATAAGATGAGTCAACAATAAAACTGGGCCACTCCGGTGCACACATCCATGGTAGGAGAGTTGTAGTCCACCATCCCTTGGGTGCCTTGTCCACCCTTAATTGCCCAACTGAAAATAGTCCCTTGGCCTGTCCTTTGTTTCTGGAGGCCATGCTCCCCTCCCCCACATATCCGAGGGAAAACTGCCAAGTGGCAGGAAAACTTTCTGGCACCTTGTCCGTTTGTTTCTGGCAAAGATCCAATCCCCCCTCCCCCAAACACTCAAGAGACAACTGCCCAGTGGCAGGCAAGCGTGGGGGCTCCATTAATTCTTTGCTTATGGGGAATCCTCTGTCCCCCTCCCAAACCACATGTGGGTGCCCCTGTAAGTATGTTGGTGTGCATCTCCCCTCCCCTGCTACCACATCCAACTGTTGCACTACTTCCCTCGCCTCTGGCGCATCGGGGTAGTGTGAATCCTCATTGGACACAGACTTGTCCTCCTGGCAGCAAAACAAAGTGGATGGTCCAGTGCAGGCCTCTGGTATTGGGTCCTGGATTCCCAGATTTGGAGCTGGAGTGCGATGCATCAAAGCTGGTGGGGCTGGTGAATCTTGCTGTACTGGTGCCCTCTCAGACACCCACTCAGTCAACATCTCCTCATCTGCCAATTCTGCATAGGGGAAGGCATAAGTGTAATTTTCCCAGGGCCCCATGGTAGTGGCCTCTGACATGACAATTCCTTTATCCTCTCCCATTAATTCTGTCCTACAGTCTGTAAACATGATTTCTGCTGAGATCATATGTTGCGCAAGTTTATGATTCTCTTCTGTCACAATTGGGTAAAGCTGTACATCACTTGCCCCGGAGAGCACACATGCGGTATCCTGCGTTACTTCATTAAACAAATTCTTTTCAGGCACAACAGGGATGGATAACTGGTCTTTTCTGTAATTCTGTTCTAACTCAGACACAGTCTCAGGTTCCAATAACACTGGCAAATTATCAGAAGATGCTACTACATGGTACTTACTTGGTAGCTCTTTTCGATCCAAGTCACCAAATGGGAGAATTTCTCCTAATCCTTTCTGAGTAGTCGGAGGTACAACATCCTCACCAAGCAGTTCTTCTCCAGTCTCCCCCAAGATAGTAGCTTGGGCAACTGTATTTAATCCACTGGGATGGACCTCCCCCTGATTAACAGACTGAGCAGCCATCTTTTTAGAGTGTGACAAAAGATATTCCAATTGGCATTTTTCAGTATTCACTCGATAACACTGATCCTGCCACATTTCAGTGTCTGTAAATCCTTGCCGCCATACCTCATCCTCTGCTTCTTCAAAACTCTGTTGCAGACATTGCATTTGTTCCCAGAGAGGTATGTGGGGACCTAAAGTGAGCATCCATTTTCTATAAACACTAAAGGCATTGATGGGATTCTCCTGATCTTTTAACAAACGTTTCAGGATATCCATGTGCGTGCAGTACAGGTAAGGTACACCCCGGATCTGGCATTCCACTATCAGCTCCTCCATACTCATTGTCTCTAGTGGATCTGTAGAATCTGCTAATGGGACAGATTCTATTAATACATTTGCAGGGGATTCATCAGGCATGTCCCTGTGCTGTAATAGTCCATTTACGTCTTGTTTGTATTGCTGATTATTGTTGTATCTGGATTCTCCCTTGGCCAGATTCTGCATAATACAAATAACTTCATGTGTAAAATCATCCCATGCTGGTTCATCCCGAAAATTACAGGCACTTGCCTCCTCTTTCAACATTAGGAACACATCCAACAGGTTCTCCAATTTCTCCTGTAGACTGGCTCCTTCCCACATAATAATCTTTGGGCACTCCTCATCCCAATAATCCAAAATGTGCTGCATTGTGGTGGGGTGGTGCAACACATCCATATCCCCATCCTGCTGACACTGCCACAGTCCTTCATCCCAGTACGCCTTTCTCCTGGGTGTACTGGACTGCTTCATCCCTTCCTTTGGGAACTTTTGCAACACTGGGCTGTGACCTGCTCTCTTGTTCCTAGAGCTCACACCCATTTTACTTCCAGGGATCACCTCACTGTGATTTCCTCTCTTTGAGACACGGTTCCATCTTCCGCTCTCCTCTGGCGGGGTGCGCTTCCCCTTATCAAATCGGCACTTAGACGGCATCTTCCCTCGCCTAAAGCCCACAACGCTTTTCGTGACACTTTCTACCTTAAAGCCTTTAGGAGTAAGTTCAGGATAATGTGGTAACTGGTTTCTAGTGCTAACTGCTTTGCAGAGCCCTGGAATGTATCACGATACAGTTCCCCTGCAGCTCTACCCAGATAGGACCTGGGACTGAGTGACCCCACTGCTTGCCACCAAAAATGTGAAGATACCGGGTTTATCTGGCCCAGTGCTACCCAGTACCTTCTAGGATTCGTATGGTCACTCAGGCAAAATGCAGTTATAAAAATACAACAGTATATTTATTGTTATACAAACAACACTAGAATATTATATACACACAGTAAATAAATGCCAGTCAGATTTACCACATCATCTGTCCCTTACCCCAATAACTTAAGGAGATATAGTCACCTGCTGTCCAGACTTCATGACCCATGGATCCCTCTCAGCTGCATATATAGACTTGAGTTAGAAAACGACAATTCAAAACTCCATCTTGCACCTTCCTGAATGAAATCCAAGCATGAGCACCCCTCCCCCCTGGAGTTGTTCCTTATATATCACAGGTCTAATTTCCACAGTCTTTCCCCTCCCTGGGCAAACCCCTGCGTCTATTCTACTTAACCATTGGTCAGTGCTGGACTAAAGGGGGGGGGGGGGGGTTGGACAGGGGAGTGAAGATGAGCTGTCCTTTCAGAGAACCTCCCCTGTTAGATGGCCTGTCTTGACTAGCCTGGTGAGAACAATGGCCACTAATTAGTTTTCCTACTCAGGCACATGGCAACCTGATCCCTACCCATAATCCCCCTGGCTTTACTTTAAATACAATGAATAGCAACCTTACTTCAAGTTATCAATATACAATAAACAATATACATATGTACACTGAACTACAATGTCCCCTTAGCCACATGTTATTGGACAATGCAGTTATAGTCTGGTGAGCTGGGGAAACAAAAGAAGGCTATAAAAAGTATTTGCTATAATTCACATATCACACTCGTTTTGTCACATATAGCATCACAGTTCTTAGGTATTATCAAACCCAGAGATTGAGGTGAAATTGCTATGCTGTATTTGAGATCTGCCAATGTCCTTCCTGTGACCAAAAATCTCAGGATAGCAACCAGTTTTTGCTCTGCAGATATGGGTCTCCTTAAACAGGTGTCCTCCTTCTGAATGAGGCGGGTGACAAGTTTTAATAGTTTCTGTTCATCCTCAGGAAATTCCTGGGGTAAATATATTAACTACGGATTTTGCAAGTTACCGATATTTGCAGGAGAAATTTAAAATAGCAATGTCTTTAGAGACAAAACTTGCCTTTAAAGACATTGCCATTTTAAATTTCCCCTGCAAAGTCGCTAAATATCAGCAACTGGCAAAGTCTTCAGTTTAATAGATTTACCCCCTGAAGTTACCTGGGTTGTTGTCCCATATCTCCTACAGCAGGGGCATATGAGAGAATGAGTCTCTCCTCTGGAACCATGCTTTGGTCCAACAAGACCAATTATTTCTCCTCCTGGTTTGTGCTTGCAGTCTTCTTGCCGTAGCGAGTTGCAAAAGACCACAAGCTTGTTGTAGTTTAGCAGTATCCATTACATAAAAAAAAAATTATATGCAGTAGCGAGCGAGTGAATGAGTGTACACTACACACAAAGATGTGTTATAGAATGAATGGCAATGGCGTATTTCCTTTACCTGAATCTGAGTTTGTGGGAGTTTTTGCCTGTGGTGTTCAGCCCTTTTATTTAAATTTATTTGGCATATCGCTGCAGGGTGGCTAAAAATCGTTTCAGTGTGTACAGAATCTCAATGATTTGCAACCATATTAGGCCTGTGAAAAATCCCTGCCCGGTCGGTTGGTCATGTAAAAATCGTTTAAATGCGTATAGCTTGTGCACATGATTCGACCGACCGATCGGACCTTCGTTTGTAGGTACAATCGTAGATAACACATTGGTCTGAAAAATTCTGCAGTGTGTACCTAGTCTTACTCATTAGCTTAGGGATTTACATATTATTTCCAACCTATTGAATGTTAAAAAGATGTAGTCAGACCAGACTAAAAGAAACATCCTATAAAATTTACTATCGCTGGTACTATACCCCCACTTGACTTCATGTTCCCCTCCTCGTCGCCTGACTGCTGGCGGGGGTGTGGCCACAGGGGATCTATGACACATATCTGGTGGACCTGTCCAATTATCGCTCCCTTCTGGGATGCGATCCATGGCTTTATCAATACCTTATTTGAGACTCCCGTTGTGAGGGACCCTTGGATCTTTCTCCTTTGCTACCCTCCCCCTGATCTTGATAAATTCTCCAAAAAATTGACAGCACACATCCTCACAGTCGCCAAATCCCTTATTGCCCTCAACTGGAAGCGGAGTTCTTCTTTATCTTTCTCGGCCCGTAAAAAACAAATGTGGCAGCAATGGAAGAGATTACTTACCACTTACACGACAGAGGTCACGCTTTCAGCCAAGTTTGGGCTCCATGGCAAATGGCAGTGAGCGCGTTCCCCTCTGACACTTAATACCCTTGTGGTGACCCATGTGTGGCGAGCGGGACCCTGTTCCTACTCTACCAGCCCTTGACCTTCTAACACATTCTCATTATCTCCTTTCTGACCGCACTGCTGCCTAGCTTTTGTGGTCTTCCTTCTTCCCTCCCCCCTCTCATCCCCCATTTACCCCCCCCCCCCCCCCCAAACTACGTTTATAATGTCGGTTTTATATAAGGTAAAGCAAGAAATAACTTAAAAAATTGGTCAGCTTACATCTTGAGTTCCCTGTGGACGTCTTTCCTGGATTTCGTCACAATGCAAATGTCTTTTTATGTACCCACTGTAACTTTCAGATTTCGTACTTTGTATGCCTTGTATTGCTTGACCATTTAAAGAATTATAAAAAAAAAAAAAAAAAGATGTAGTCAGTATGGACAGGCAAAGTATTGTAATTTGTGTCTTATTAGTTTAAGCATTTTATCTGTACTTATGACTTAGATGAAGATCAGATCACATTTTATGACCAGTTTATGCAGAAATCTAGGTAATTCCAATAGGTTCACATACTTTTCCTTGCCACTGGAATCTAATTTCCTGAAATAATTATTAAGGACCTTCCCTCTTGCTCTATGTCATTGGTACCAAAAGAGTTCTGACAAGCCCAAGCTAACAATCTACTCAATCCACAAAATGCCGAAACTGAGCACCCAGGAGGCCACAAACTGCTTGACATTCAGGGTCTTGGCAACAGAGTACCTTATCTGTCCTTCTACGTAAGTACCCGATCTCTGGCCCTGGTGGGCTGTTACAGCCTTTTACAGCACCACTATTTCTTTCCTTATGAGCAGTAATTTTCCTACCTGCTAGAGAAAGTACTCTGCTCCAGCGATGCTAATCTTGCACTATTTACATTGTCAGCAGATGTTACATACTTGTTAGGATGTGACAAATTAGGACTGACCTTGCTGACACTGTTCTCTGTACCAGTAACCAACTTGTATCTCCACTCCCAATTTCACTGGGCCCAACCAGTGCCTGCTCTCAATGTTACAGTGTTAAAATGTGCATCCAGAATCTGGACTCCCAAAGGTCTAACTTGCACATATCTTGCACAGCAGTATTCACCTTCAATGGTTATTCCAGAGGTGCATGCACTGTGTTGTATTATGGAAGACATAATAAAAGCTATTATGAGCAAATAAATATGTACTTTCTAGTCTTTGGTATTTGTCCCATTTGAAAAATCCACGGCAGGAAAACATTGACCTCAAATTCACTGGACGTTGCTTGTTAATACTACTTCCATAGTGAAGAGCATGCAACAATGTTAAGTGGTGTCCTTAATTCTCTACTGTGGCACATATTTCTACAGTATATGTCATATTTGCCTACTTTTTCAATTTGTCTTCCAGGAGGTCCTGGGGTAGGTGGCCGTGTGGGGGTGGGGCTTGGTGAATCGTGTCCCTAAGGTCCGCCCCTAAGAGATAATCACCACTTTGGCCTTTACCTGCAGGGGGCGGAGCCACAATGACACGTGAATTGAGCCACTCAGCCCCATCCCCTCAATATAACTTGGATAACTGGCTGGGATCCGGGAGGATGTGCTGCTCTCTCCCTGGAGTCTGGGAGGATTCCCAGAAATTTTGGAGGCTCCTGGACATTCCGCGAGAGTAGGCAACTATGGTATATGCCGGCGGTTCCCAAACCGTGCGCCGCGGCTCCCAGGGGTGTCGCGGCGCTGTCACTAGGGTGCCGCGGGCCGGCCATATAAAAAAAAAATAAAGAACACAGTAACTTACCAATCCGCCTGGCGCCGGGACCCAGCAGCCTCCTCTCTCCCACAGCAGCTGTCACTGACATCGATATTCAGTGACAGCTGCTGCGGGAGAGAGGAGGCTGCTGGGTCCCGGCGCCCGGCGGATTGGTAAGTTACTGTGTTCTTTATTTTTTTTTTATATGGTTGGCCCGCGGCAGAGGAGTTAGAGGGATCGTGACAGCAGGGGCAGAGGAGGGTGACAGCGAGGCAGAGGAGGGTGACAGCGAGGCAGAGGCGGGTGACAGCGAGGCAGAGGAGAGGCAGAGGAGGGTGACAGCGGGGCAGAGGAGGGTGACAGCGGGGCAGAGGAGGGTGACAGCGGGGCAGAGGAGGGTGACAGCGGGGCAGAGGAGGGTGACAGAGGGGCAGAGGAGGGTGACAGCGAGGCAGAGGAGGGTGACAGCAAGGCAGAGGAGAGGCAGAGGAGGGTGACAGCGGGGCAAAGGAGAGGCAGAGGAGGGTGACAGCGAGGCAGAGGAGGGTGACAGCGAGGCAGAGGAGAGTGACAGCGGGGCAGAGGAGGGTGACAGCAAGGCAGAGGAGGGGCAGAGGAGGGTGACAGCGAGGCAGAGGAGGGTGACAGCGGGGCAGAGGAGGGTGACAGCAAGGCAGAGGAGGGGGACACAGCGTGAGAGGGGAAGTGGAGGGGGACACAGCGTGAGAGGGGAAGTGGAGGGGGACACAGCGTGAGAGGGGAAGTGGAGGGGGACACAGCGTGAGAGGGGAAGTGGAGGGGGACAGCGTGTGAGAGGGCACAGGAGGGGACAGCGTGTGAGAAGGCAGAGGAGGGGGACAGCGTTTGAGAGGGCAGAGGAGGGGGACAGCATGGCAGAGTAGGTGACAGAGGGCAGAGGAGGGGGACAGAGGGCAGAGGAGAGGGACAGCGTGACAGAGGGCAGAGGAGGGGGACAGCGTGGCAGAGGAGGGGGACAGCGTGACAGAGGGCAGAGGAGGGGGACAGCGTGGCAGAGGAGGGGGACAGCGTGACAGAGGGCAGAGGAGGGGGACAGCGTGACAGAGGGCAGAGGGGGTAGTGTACCTGGATGCAGAGGGGGCATTTTTGCATAAAACTAAATAAGTATTTCTGTCATGACCTAAATACTTAATACAATTTTTTTTACCCAACTACTTCTAAAACAGGACTGCTCAATAATTATATTGGAGGGGTGCCTTGAAAAAATTTGGAGACTCTAAGGGTGCCGCGAACTGCAAAAGTTTGGGAACCACTGGTATATGCTATAGCAGGGGCAAACGCAGGATTTGTAGAGGGGAGTTTCCACACCACGCCGCCAGTGGGCGTGACCAGCATATATGGGGACATAGCTATAATTTTAGATAGTGCTTGGCTGCTCTCCAGCTCTTCCTAGCCCCATAATATACATGGGCAATGTTGCGTGGACTACTGTTAGGTTCACGTGCTTTTCCTTTTCAAGTAGAGCCGTGTGAAGCTGGGGCAGATTCCAGCCACCTCAATTATACAGTGCCCCAGGCTTGGAGGGGGTTTCCAGGCACTAGGAAACCCCCCTTTGTTTGCCTATGTATAGTGTCATCAAAATGTATGTAAATATGGTATTTATATGGTATTTGATGCTATAGGTTATTAACCACTCTATATTAAACTGTATCCTACATACATGTATGCAACACTCCCCCTCCCCCCTTCAAATTTTCTAAGATGTAGTGAATAAAAACACAGTTCTCTCTGCTCCTCTGTGAATATCAATTTCTTATTGTATAATTAAATGTTGTATAAAAAGCTATCTTCCTAAATACTCCTTTCTCTTAATACAATTTCTCAGAGGATGCATAAATAAATCAAAATTAGCATCAATTAAGTAGAAAAATCCACTGTAAAATCCTTCAGTAAATCAAATATTTAATGTAACACAGACAAAACTAAACCATTTGATTATATTTATTTAAATTTATTTGTGGTAATAGTGCCAGACCAAATCTCCCTCTTGCAACAAATCTGCATTCTTAATGGATATGTTTTGCTATTAAAAACCAAAGCTACTCAGGCTACAGTCTGAGTGGCACCCAAAAGATTATTAGGAGCAGGATAAGTATCTCAATTAAGCATTTTGTTTCATTTTGTGGGATAAAGTATGCACTCTGTTATATACAATCTTGTATATTCATTCGCCTGCACAGTCATTCCATGATTTAAACATCAAAGAGCATGTGGAAGTTATACTAGACTTATTACATGATGTTTTGCATAATTATTATTCATGAAAATTATTACTGACTTATTGTTAGGTAAAATAATGATTACTTTAATATCAGCACAGTGATAGTGCAGAACTTTACAAAATAGTCGTAACTTTTAGCGTCTACTTTATTTGATGTGTTATTAATTCTCATGAGCATACTTCTGTGATTTATCTTCTTGTTGCACCCATCGCCCCAACATCTCATTCACCCCACCCATCTATCCTCACTTTAAGCCATCTTAAATGCTGATGCTAGACTGATCATCCGCTGTCACTGCTCTACATCTGACGCCCCATTTTCAAATCCCTACACTGGCCCCCTGTGTTCTCTAGAATCCAATTCAAATTACAAACCCCTCAACGCCACCCCTTCATACATCTCAAAATAATTTCCCTCTCGCCCTCATAGATCTACCTCTGACCTGAGTCTCATTTCTGGTAACCACCTTTCACTTCTGCCTACAAGACTTCTGTGCTGCTACCTACTTACAGAATTTACTACCAGGCCCAATGAGATTCCCCACAGCCTTCAAATCTTTAGACACTCTATGAAAACCCATCTCTTTACTGGAGTTTGCCCAACTTCGCAGCTACTACTAACACTAGTGCACCCTCACAGCTGTCCCAATCTCCACTCTGAGCACACTCGCTCCTCTTGTTTCAGCTGTGCCATCTTCCATTTAGAAGGTATACTGTCTAATGAACAGCGCCCTCCTTACCCTTTGTTTTCATGCCAGCATTTATTTTGTCTGCCTTGTATGTCACTGTTTATGTATGCTCCTGTTTACCTTACTGTACGGTGCTACTGAGCACTGTGGCACCTTACAATTCTATGATAATAAGAATTCTTTTTATCATTGCATATTTGCAGGTGTCTTAAAAAGTACAAGCAGAGCAGATTTGTATAGTCTTCCTAAGAATTAGCCTGTTTGTATGAGATGATCCAGATATTTAAGGCTGCTTGTGCTTTTACTGACTGTCTCGGATAATACAATGGTTTTTAACCGTTTTGGTGCCATGACATACCTCCTGCACAGATGACACATTATTCATTTTCTCATGACACACAAATGTTAAAGTTTTGTAATAAATAAAACTTTAATATTTAATAAATATGAGTATACTTAAAACCCAAAATGCATTTGTAGCATTTCCAAATAACATCTTGTTTGTATACAGTCACGTCTCATTTTAATTCATATATATGTTAGATAGATTATTCATCAGACTGGTATTTGACAGGTTGATTGAACCACAAGAAGTTGCATGCTTTGTTCAGTCAGCAGTCATCAATGCTGACTACGGGGTCCTTCATAATTGTAGAAATCTTTTTTCTGTGTGTGCAGCAAAGCTTCTCCATCTGGAGCTTGTCCGACATAGCAGTATTAAAGTTTGATTATTAACATTTAAAGGCAAACTTGCAAATGTAACAGCCTCAATGTGCAATAATTTTCTTACACAAAGATATTTATTTACCTGACTCTATTGTTTTATTGGTACTTAACGTTGTGATCAAAGCAGCATTCCTAGTTACCTTTTCATAGACCTGCTCCTTTTCCTTGGCGGAGCCCCAATACATGCACGCAAGCACAGTACTTGTAGCTTCCTATCCTATTCATGCTCACACCTATTGTAGAAGTCATTTTAGTCTGGCAAGTGAGAAACTTTTTTTGGTGCTATTCTACACAAATATGAGAACACCTGGAAAAAATGTTTTATCGTGCAGTTCCTGGGGCTCCAGAAAGTGGAAGCAGCTAATCGGTGAAAATCTAAGGAATAAATGGGAATGTTACATTAACACTGCTTTATTTTACACTCAATGGGGGGAATTCATTTTGAGTAACGCGGCCCACGCACTATTACCGTTATTATGGTAATTTTTAACAAAAATCAGTCGAAATTACTGTACTAACAGTAATAATGTGCACTACTACCATAGTAACGGTAATAGTATGCGGGCTGCAATACTCATTAGAGTCAATTGAATTGCCCCCTATACATTTGTTTTATTTTTTAAGTAGACTAAACTTGGTTGAGACCTGCATAAAAGCCTGGCTTCAGAACACATCTATGTTCATCAACTTTTGTTTGTTGGCCAGTACAGTCAGCTGTGTTTTAGTAGTCACATGAAAACAGTCATGTATGTTATAACTACATGGACACAGTCCACAATTCAATGTATGGACATTGTCAGTGAAGGTGGGGGCTATAAAAATCCTTGGAGGGTTGCCAGTTACATAGCCACAAATACATGCAATTATGCCTTCTAGGCTACCATTAACAACATTTAAATGCCTACTTTTCACATAGTGCACTTTGCATGTCAACACATGAACATATTAGTTTTAACAATCCTATTTTAATACAAGTTGCAGCCTCTGAAATGTAAAAATAGAAGCAAAAGTTATCTAAATTCATGTGCTGTATCCTTGTTTTCATTTTTTATTTAAAGGGTGAACACCGTATAACCTTGTGAAATAAAGTAGTAGATTGTGCATTGTATGTTTGTATTCACAAAATGCAGGATGTACAGATATGCCATATGGATTATTAGACATAAAAATCAACATTGGGTAGAGGGAACTCCTGCGATTGATGGCTTTCAATCTGATGTACAGACTTGCCATGAATTATTTAGTAGTATTTATTTATAAGGCGCCAACATATTCCACAATGCAATGGGAGTGAAAATCAAGGCAATTTACTGTATGACATTATCTCAATTTTCATTCAATCAGTAATGACATAGCAGATCTACAAGAATAATAGTCAGAAATATTGGGATCAACAAGTTTTCATAGTAGAATAAGCAGATTTTGAAATGCTGGTGTGAACCATTAGTTCTAATGAAAATCAGTTAATTGAGGACAGCATTGAAATGTACAAATTCAGTTAAAATACAATGCATGGATTTTTCTTGCATACACTCATTGTCTCTTGCACAAGTGAACCATTATTATGTATGTTTCTGAATTTTTCTGGAATACCACCACAGGAAGCCACTCAGTTTGTAATGAAGGATAAGAGGTGTAGTTGTTGTTTCACAATGTACATGTTTAACAATTTGTATTTTATTTTAGGTTTTATTTTAGTTTTTTTTTACTTTTATTTAAATATTCTGAAGATAACCATTTGAGCAATGTTATTGATACCGTTTGGGCAAAATTTGTATTGAGACAATTGGCCTTAATTTTATTAAGCAATATTTTTTACATTTGTGTATTTTGGGGCATTTGTATAGTGTACTAAAGACCATTAGCTATTTGTGTAATGCAAAGTAATGCAATGCCTGCATTTTCTCTTGGCAGCTTGTCCGGTGTCATCAGTCCCGTGGAGGAGCCTGTGGAGATAATATTCAATCTTATACTGCCACTGTCATTAGTGCTGCCAAAGTAAGTATGGATCAAACCATAACATTGATGTGAAATGTTCTATGGTGAATATAATTGTTTTGTGTAAATTATATAAGTAATATTGGGCAACATGAATACTTGTATGTAGATGGATGTACCATTGATAACCCAATACTTAAGCCTACGAGAAAAAAAGTATTTGTTCCTTTGAAAATAAACAATTTTTGGGGGCCCACTAATGTTATTTTTGCCTTGTTTCCACTAGTATATTAAAGTGGCCCTGTGTTACTGAAGTTCACAAGGCTTGCTTTCACTAGGTCATTAAGTGAGTCTGGTTAGTTATATTGTAAAGACCAAAGGGCAAGGTTTTACCTGACAGGTAATGTCTATGTGGTGACATTAATCACATGTTATTGCTTTACCTGGGTAGTGATAAAGCGGTGAAGTCCAGTTTTACCAACTTGAATAGTTTCTTGCAACCCTGCAAGAACACCGATGCAACCACACCATTGTCACATTGTTCAATATATTTGAACTATAATATATGCAACTTACACTTTTTTCCATTGAATATTTATTATTTCTAACTATGTTGTCATATATTTTGTACTGTGATTGAGGGGAACAGTGGTTAACTCTGTGAGGTCAAGACCTAGCTAAATTAGAATTGTGACTTTTATGCACCACAAAAATGGTGCCTATTTGTCTGCCTAGTCCACATCACGGCGCATGCCTACTTTGTAATCTTTTGAAGCAGTGTCAAAAATCAGCAGCTACATTTACTAAATGATTGATACAATTGGTACAACAATAAGAGGTGTATTGCAGACCAGTGTGTGTATATGTTTGTTTTGGTGTTTTTTTGGGGTGTTTTTTTGCGGGGAGGGGGGCGGGGGGGGGGGGGTTAACCATTCCTGCGAAATTCAAATTTTTTAAGTCCGTAAAGATCTCATGTCGCTCTCAAAATATGTTCTATTGATGTAAGAAGTATGGAAATGTACTTGTTCTCCTGAGCTGGGAGAAAATAAAATAACATACTCACATACAGCAGTTATTCTTATGTGTTTAGGGTCTTTAAGGTCAACACAGAAGGTATAAATATGGCGTGGCATAAGCAAGTAGTGATTGCTACTTATTAGCCTATATATCGCTTATTCCGACCAGGCACACAAAACTTTCACACAATGGTATCACTTGCTCTTCAGTATTCAGGGGTCTATTTAAAAAGCAGTGAAGGTGTAAACACCGGCAAAAGGCTCTTTCACCACTTTTTGTTAGTTAGCAACCCCTTAACCTCATTACTGGAGCTTACCGCTGTCCCAATAGACCTCTATGGGAACAGCAGCATTATTCAAATGATTAAAATGTGAAAAGCTTAGGATGGCGATGCTTTTCTTTTATAATGGGATTCAGCTCAAGCCTCTTCCCTGGATCCCTCACCGGTAAAATCGATATGCGCATCACACTTCCTCCATCCCTTGGCAGGGTTAGGCTTCTAGTGAGTAGGAAGAAATGTTCATATAGGAAGAGGGTCTTTGTTGGGGATCCCAGAGCAGCCCCAACATGGTAAATAGTGGCTGTTATTAATAATGGTTACCATCTCCTCATAATACACCCCTTGTATGGAATGATAAAGTAGGATCCTTATTTTTGGTACATAGAAATTAAAGAATCATGTTTATGGATTTTTGGGCTTATTTACAGAATAAGTCTGTAATTAAACTCATAACTATTTAAATGTTATCAAATACAAATACGACACATTCTAAAGAATATCCTAGCCTAAAGTACAAGTTGCTGCACAACATTAAGTAACACTAAAAACATTCACAAGTGTGGATGAAAACATTTGTAGATCATAACGGAGGCTTTGATCATCGCGTATAACCTTTCTTTTCTATGCACACATGACTTCCTGTCAGCAAGGCATTTCTGAAACTAAAAATGTGCAACAACTTTCAGATAAAAATAATAAATTTATATACAAAGGTAATCACCTAGCTTAGGCCTGTGACGATGTGGAATTCTTTATTTAATAAGGTATAAAATATAAGGATCAACTTGTGTTTTTGGTTTAGTGGTTCTTGTAAACAGCACTAAATACCCAAATGCTGTTCTGGAAGCCTGGTAGCTAGGGTGTCCAACATCCTTAGGTTTTAGTGGTAATATTTATTCTACAGTGGCATTCTTACTTGGAATCAGACCTAAGAAACCAAATATGAAGATTTCCAATAAAGAGTCTTTGAAAAATTGGAGATGGTGTCTATAGCAACCAATCAGATTCTAGTTATCATTTTGTAGAATGTAGTAAATAAATGCTAACTATAATCCTGTTGCTGTAGGCAACATCTCCACATATGACATGTCCGTAAGTTTAGCAGCTCTAGTGGCGAAGTGGCTTCCAAACCTCCTGTAGTAACATACTAAGCCTAAAAAGGTTCTTAACTGCGACTTTTTTTCTGGTCTTGCCCAATTTTTGACTGCCTCCACTTTGTCTAGTTGGGGTTTTACACGCCCTCCACCAACAACGTACCCCAAATATTTGGCTTCTCTCATGGCTATGGCACATTTCTCTGGGTTAGCTGTTAACCCTGCTGACCTTAAGCTAAGGCCGCCTCAACTTTGGCTAAATGTGATCCCCAGTCTGGGGTATAAATCACTATATCGTCCAAGTAAGCGGCTGCATATGCTGTGTGGGGTCGTAGAAATTTATTCATGGCCCTTTGGAAGGTGGCAGGTGCCCCATGCAACCCAAAGGGTAGGACATTATATTGATAGAGACCATCAGGGGTGGAAAATGCAGTCTTTGGCTTGGCTGTGGAAGTCAGGGGAACTTGCCAATAACCCTTTGTTAGATCAAAGGTTGTTAAATAATTGCTACCAGCAAGATTTTCCACTAGTTCATCCACACGTGGCATCGGATAGGCATCAAACTGCGACATACTGATTAGGCGCCTAAAGTCATTGCAGAACCTAATTGTCCCATTGGGTTTTGGGACAAGCACAATGGGACTATTCCACTCACTAGTGGACTCTTCAATCACATCTACCTGGAGCATCTTCTCGACCTCCTTTCTCACGTCTGGCTTCTGGAATACGATACGGCTTCTGCTTTAGAATGA
This sequence comes from Mixophyes fleayi, assembly GCF_038048845.1. Taxonomy (NCBI): domain Eukaryota; kingdom Metazoa; phylum Chordata; class Amphibia; order Anura; family Limnodynastidae; genus Mixophyes; species Mixophyes fleayi. The sequence continues at coordinate 199,135,468 of NC_134403.1, forward strand.
CTCCTAGCGCATTGACAATGACGTGTTCGATTAAGGTAGTGCGCCCAGGAATGGAAGAGAAGACATCCCTGTACCGGGGAATTATTTCTTCAGTCTGTTGTCTCTGCTGAATGGACAAAGCTGGCTCTATGGGCACTTCAGACTTTTCAATGGCAGTACTCACTACCTGAAGAGAGGTTTCCTCATCATGCCAAGGTTTAAGGAGGTTAACATGATATATTTGCTCCTCCCTTCTCCTCCCTAACTGGCGGACTCTGTAATTGACAGGACTGACATCCTCTAGAACTTCATATGGAACCTGACAATGGGCGAAAAGTTTGCTTTCCTGGGTGGGAACCAGGACTAGGACCTTGTCCCCAGGCTTGAAATATCAAACAACAGCACTTTTATCATAACTTTTCTTCTGTCATTCCTGAGCCTCTTTTACATGTTGCTGCACAATGGGCCCTATCTTTCCTAGCCTCTCATACATTTGGGACATAAATTGGACCAGATTTGGCTCCATTGGACCTTGCTACTCCCACCCTTCTTTTAACATATCCAAGATACCCCTGGGCTGTCTCCCAAACAATAACTCAAAGGGACTAAACCCTGCTGAAGCTTGAGGTACCTCACGGATGGCAAACATCAAATAGGGAATAAGAGTGTCCCAATCTTTTTTCTCTTGAGCCACTGCTTTCCTGAGCATGTGCTTTAATGTGTGGTTAAAGCATTCCACCAAGCCATCTGTTTGAGGATGGTATACAGAGGTGTGAAGCGCCGTAACCCCTAGCAACTGGCACATGTCCTTCATCAGTTTAGACATGAATGGAGTACCCTGATCTGTGAGAATTTCTTTGGGTATTCCCAAGCGTGTAAACATCAATACAAGTTCCTTAGCTATGGTGCTGGATTTTATGTTTCGTAGGGGAATTGTCTCTGGATACCTGGTTGCATAGTCAAGCACTACTAGTATATATTGGTGCCCATGTGCGAATTTTTCTAGTGACCCCACAAGGTCCATAGCTATCCGTTCAAAGGGAACTTGTACTATTGGTATTGGAATGAGAGATGCCCTGTACATGGGTTTTGGACAGGCTCTCTGACAAATGGGACAGGACCGGCAATACTTTTTCACTGCCATGTGTACACCGGGCCAGTAAAACCTAAGCAGAACTCGTTCCCGTGTTTTATCCTCCCCTAGGTGTCCCCCACAGACATGTGTGTGTGCTGCTTTTAACACTAGGGGTACATGGACCTGAGGAACCATTAATTGTTCTACTTTTTCCCCCTGTACATTAGCAACTCTGTACAGGAAATTATTTTTAACAATAAAATATTGTATACCTTCTGCAGGCTGGGCGGCTTTCGCTACCCCATTTACCTCGGTCACACTTTTGAAGGCATGTTCCAAAGTGGCATCATTAAGTTGGTCTCGAGCAAAGTCCTGCAGAGGAAACAAAATTGGTATTGCGAACCAGTCCGTATCCTCACTGACAGGCGGGGTGGGCTCATCTACGACATCACCGACCAATGCTAGTTTGGACTGTCCATGTTTCCCCGCAGGTGGATGCTTTTGTGGAACTCCTGCTGTGACTCCCAGGATGGCATTCTGGTTTGGCGGTTCCCAAAGATCGATGCCCAGATGTTGTGGATTCTTAGGCGGTTCCTTTAAGACCGGGCTTCCGACCATTGCATCAATTGCCGGCATGTCCGGCCGGATCCGCTCACTGAGGACATCATTAAACAGTGGGAAGTCTCGCCCCAAAATGAGTGGATATGGGAGTTTAGGTGCTATGGCAGCTACCACCACCATAACAGTTTTGTCTTTGAGTGTGACTGGTAGTATTGTTCTTTCATACTCCTCTGTCGTGCCATGTACGCAAAGTACCTTCACCTTGGGCAACCGAGAAGTTATGGTTTCGGGTAAGGCAGAGCTGGAAACCAATGAGAGTTCACTCCCCGAGTCAACCTAGGGCAGAACAAGGTTTTGGTTGATTAGCACAGTCACCCGGAACAAACAAGGACTTCCTGATGTGGGACTCATGGTAAAACAGCTTGGAAAAGCAGGCCCAATATGTGCCACGGAACAGTCCATGGGTTCCTGTAGTTTAGGACACTCTGCCTTAAAGTGGCCTGGCTCACCACATTCAAAACACTTCAGATTAGACAGCTTTGCACCTGGCCCTCTGTCCGTAGCAGTTTTGCCATTGGGCCCTGTAGCCAGGATTGTCAAACCTGGCTTTTGGCGTGGCAGCGGCTTTGGCACAAATGCAGGTTCTTTAGTCATTTGCTGTAGCCCACAAAACCTTTCTACCACGGTGGCAAGCTCTTCATAAGTTTGTGGGTCTGATTGCAGAACCCACCTTTGCAAATCGTGGTTCAGCCCCCGGATGCAGTGATCTATCGCCAGAACTTCAATAATCCGAGAAGGCGAATTCTCCTCAGGCTGCAGCCATTTCTTTAAAATTTTAGAAAGCTCAGCCACTTGCGCTCTGACCGGTTATTCTTTAACATAGCGCCATTGGTGATAGCACTGGGCTTGGCCTGGCCCGGAAACTCAAATGCGAGCCAATATCTCAGACTTTAGGCAAAGATAGTCAGAGGCCCGTTCCTCATCTAGATCCATATAAGCTCGCTGAGCTTCACCAGTCAGATATGGCACCAGCCTATCAGCCTAATCTTTAGGAGGCAATTTTGCCCTTTTTGCAAGTCTCTCAAAGGACACCAGATATGCTTCTATGTCATCACCTGGCTTAACTCTTCTCTTAAGAGCCTTGTGTTTTCCACCTGTGCCTCGGCAACTCGTAGCATCTGAGCTTGCTGTTCTTGCTGCGCAGCGGCCACATTCACGAGGGTTCTCAGTACTTCCTCCATGTTGACGTCTGCGCGGGTTGGGTAGTGGAAACTTGCTTCCCGGAGCATCCCACTTCTGACACCACTTTTGGCAAGAGCCCGCTACTGCAGAAGCACACGCGAACAACTTCTTCCTTTTTATGGTGCTTTATTGTCTGGATGGTAAATATTTTGACACCGTATACTTGCACAGCAATCATGGAGACCCTAAACGCTAGCTATACATTGACCAGCTCTCTCTCAGGACCAGCCAGCTTTCCCAGCGTTGGTCTCCCTGAACAAATGGCACAAACAAGCTTTTATACCTGATACTCCTCCCCCAGCCTTAGCTTGATGGACAGGTGACACACCCACCTTCTCTTTAAGAGAAAATGCCCATCACTGGCTTTGTTTCAACTAACAGACACACCCTGTCTCTTTGCTGAGAGAAAGCAGCTTTTAAATCATGTAAGTTAACCAACTTTAAACTACACATAAATCTTTACTTGGTTTAACCTGAATCTAGGTGCATAACTGCGCCAATGTCTTACTCTGCTTGTATGTTTTCTTTGCATATTGTCAGGCCTGGCGCTCCCATTCGGCAAGGTTAGGCACTTGCCTAGGGTGCTGGGCTCTGGAGGGCGCCTGGAGGGCGCCACAGAACTGGAAATTAATTTTAAAACTGTGCGGCGACCGCTGACCATACCTGTCATGGCCGCCGCACAGCATTCAGATGCATGGGGAGGGGGGGAAGAGGCTATTGCTCACCACCACCGCCTCTGCTCCGTCTCCTCCCCTCCACTCACTAGTGTCAGTGAGTGGAGGGGAGGAAACGGAGCAGAGAGGCGGCGGTGGTGAGACAAGGTAAGAAAAGACGGGGAGAGGAGGGCGCCGATTTTGCCTAGGGCGCCATGGACCCTAGCAACCGGCCCTGCATATTGTCAGATAAATGCCTCCCTTTGTTAAAATATATATATATATATATATATATTAGGATATTAGTAAACAAACGGTGTGGAAGCTTCAATCTGCTCCAGTTACTACTTTTCTAAAGCTGTCAAACTATCGAACCCGTAATAGTGACAATATTAACATTTTAATTATTAGTTACAGTTATTAGTCTGTACACTTTTAAGAAGATACAGGCTTTCATTACAGTAACATAGCTGATCAAAGTCTGCCGGTAAGTAAGTGATATTGTTAAAAAATTAATACAGAATAATGAACAATTCTTCCATTTTCCAGGCATTATAAAACTGTGTGGAGAAGAGCTGGTTTGCATTATGTGATTCTCTTGTCTGACCTTAGTTTCCCATAAGATAGAGAGAGGGGAAAATCTACTTGGAAATACATGAAAGAAGTAAAAAAAAAGAGCGTCTAGAAAGGTTATTTGGCTCCCAAGAGACAATGCTTTTGACATTTGACAAATTTTATTTCTTCACCACAAAAAAGAGTTTGTCTTAATTTTGGTTAGTGAGCTTTACGCTGACTACACATGTTGATTTAATGATATCCATCTTTGTTGCATGTGAGATATTGTAGACTGGGATGTTACAGTAAAGGGGCTCTGCTTATGTAGGGGAAATATTGAGGAACCATTATTGCTCTATTTAGTTCAAGGATAATGAACTGAAAAACAAATGTGGAGTTTTCAATGATGATGTAGAGAATTGCATTTACAGATATACATTTTGGTAGAGAAATTATTGTTTTAGCAACATTATATGCTGGTGTTGTCATAACTGCCATTACTTTATCTCTGGTGACTAATGTCAGGGGTGGTAGCTGTCAGGCTGCATGGCTGTTCCATACAAGAGCTAAAGATGCCTTCAGTGTCATCAAAATATAATATGCAAATAACAATACTTAAACCGATGTGCACTGTACTTTACATATTTATGTATGTTTATGTTGATATGTGTTTTAGCATTTGAAGATGGAATTATGATTTCCCCACAGATTTATCAATAGCGATAGTTGTACATTCTTCTGTTCCGATGTAAGATAAATAGATAAGTAGATTTTTTTGGCTAGGCTACACAAGTGATTTTATTTGACAACAGATTGATGACCAGGAATAAGTAGTCCATATCAAGACCAGCTTCACATACTTGATAATTAGTTTCATTGTTATTTGAAAGTCTGTTGCACCTGTTTTATACATGTCCATTATCATAAATAAGAACTGTGTGTGTGTGTGTGTGTGATTATAGAAAAACAGAAATGAAAACAGAAGGGCATGAAAAAACAATTGCATTTTATCTATCAACTGCTCTTGCTGTGTGTTTTAAAATGCAAATTCACCACTTTACTCTCATAAATGTTATGCAGTGAAATATTTTGCTAGCTTTCCAGCATTAATGTTATTAATTTGTTCTTTTTAAATTGAAGATTAAATTGGGAACTTCTTATCTTTTGATTCTGCATGTAGTGGTGCATTTACATAAATTACGTCACTTGTGTTCCTGATTGGGCAGTCTTGGAGTTTCTGCCTGAATGTCACCCTGTAAGTAAATGTTGAAGAATTAGAAAATAACATAATTAAATTGTACCCTGTGAACCAGGTTTTTCTATACCCATGATGTGCAAAAATGAAGATACATATTGCCTACTACTATCACTAATTTCTATGAACAGTCCCAAGTTTTAGATATTTCTCCCTGAAAATGTTCCTATTTTTCAATGTTGACCATTTGTGCTATAAAATTTCTAATTTTCAAGTCTCATTCTCTGGGCTTTAGAAGTTCACATTTTTTGAGGAAGTGTTTTTAATGTGCAATAAGGTTATTATCAAATTGCTGTTACATGTCTTGATGGAGTTTGTACTGCTGCAAAGTGCGCAGAGAGTATGGCGAGTGAAAACCTTAGATGTGTCGGCTCAGTATCAAAATGCCTGGAAACTATTTTAAAGTATTGGCAGCTATGTGTATCTTGCAGGTGTTCATCCCCTGGAGCAAAGATCCGTGGTGAGCATCAGCACGGACCTTTGCCGTGTTAAATAAATAATTTAAAAAAAGACGGTTGTCCCTACCACAAACAGCGTGGAGTCAATCCCCCCCCCCCCTCACAAAAGCTGCATTCAGCAGCAGGCTATGACAGGCTGGATTGGTCACACTATAACAGGAAATCCCTCAGCAAGAAATCCTCCTGGTGGGACACGGCCCCGGCCTGTCATGCTGGACACAGCCACGGCCTGTCATGGTGGACACGGCCACGGCCTGTCATGGTGGACACGGCCCCGGCCTGTCATGGTGGACACGGCCCCGGCCTGTCATGGTGGACACGGCCCCGGCCTGTCATGGTGGACACGGCCCCGGCCTGTCATGGTGGACACGGCCCCGGCCTGTCATGGTGGACACGGCCCCGGCCTGTCATGGTGGACACGGCCCCGGCCTGTCATGGTGGACACGGCCCCAGCCTGTCATGGTGGACTAGGTGAATTGGGCCCACAAAAAAATGACTTTCTCCCACCGCCTTAACCTGGGACAAACCAGCCCTGTGCTGAGACTCCTCCCACCACCCCGCCTGGTGAATGTTCGTGTAATTAGCAAATAAATTTAAAAATAGTAATTAAATACATGTCACAACTGCAAGCTCTGGTAGCCATAAACTGCATGGGTATGGGATTGTTGTAGAGCTACAGCTGCCAGCATCCCCTTGGATGCCATACCATATTGGTGGCATCCAGGGCCCATTGGGTCCTATAATGCAGGGCCGCAGAGAGGGGGGGGGACAGGTACTAATTACCCGGGCATGTCAGGGGGCCCGGCCCGGGCCCTCGCGCCGACGAATTTTTTTTATTTATTTTTATTTTTTCAAAACTAATTTATTTTCTTTCTTTTCTTTTTTTTCGGCGGGGGGGGGGGAAGGGGGGGGCTCAGTCGTTGGTGGGGGGAGCAGGGTAGTTAAAAAAAAACAAAACCATACTCACGTGATTGCGGTGTCGGCGTCCCTCCTCTATGCTGCTCTGTCTGTGCTCCGTTGCTCCAGACTGACTGAATGCTGGGTGTGACGTCACGCCCAGCATTCAGTCAGTCTGGAGCAATGGAGCACAGAGCAGCAGAAAAGACAAGAAAAAAGAGAGAAGTAAAGGTAAGTGAAGGGAGGAAAATGGGGGGAGGGGGGTTTAAAAAATGGGGGGGGTAGCATGACACAGAGGGGTTAAAGAAAGGAGGGACAATAGCAGCATGACACAGAGGGGTTAAAAAAAAGAAGGGACAATAGCAGCATGACACAGAGGGGTTAAAACTGAGGGACAATCAGCATGGCACAGGGGGTTAAAAAAAAAGAGGGACAAACAGCATGGCACAGGGGGTTAAAGAAAGGAGGGACAATAGCAGCATGGCACAGAGGGTTAAAGAGAAGAGGGACAGCACAAGCAGCATGGCATGGGGGGTTAAAGAAAGGAAGGAGAAATGCAGAGAAGCACAGGGGGTTAAAGAAAGGAGGGACAATGGCAGCATGGTACAGGGGGTTAAAGAAAAGAGCGACAAGACAAGCAGCATGGCACAGGGGGTTAAAGAAAGGAAGGAGAAATGCAGAGAGGGACAGGGGGTTAAAGAAAGGAGGGACAATAGCAGCATGGCACAGGGGGTTAAAAAAAAGAGGGACAAGCAGCATGGCACAGGGGGTTAAAAAAAGGAGGGACAAGCAGCATGGAGGGCGCAGTGCGATCATAAGGGGGCATAGCGTGGTGATAATAAAGGGGCACAGTAATGTGTATATGATGGCACGGAGCTTTTGGCAATGTAGTGTGTGTGAGGTAGATGGTGGCTAATTAATGGCTGCTATTTTGTTTGCGGGGTAATGGGAATACTATTTTAATGTTGTTGGGGCTGGAGGAAGGCCTAATTATTAATCATGGATGTTATTGATTTAACGGTGGGGCTGGCTGTAATTTTCTAAATGTAGCCATTTTTTTTCCAAATAGGTCCTCCAACATTCCAGGATCCGGAACTAAAGAAACCAGCAGCCACATCTGTTAAAAGTGAGAAGAACACGTAGGACAGAGCAGCATAGTGTGTGAAATGTTGTGATTCTAGTAGGGACAATGCCAATGTTTGGTGAGCCCAGTGGGCGCAGGCCAAGACTGAACTCTTTCTGTACACACTGCATTCTTCCTATACTACACAAGGGTGCTAGATGTCCTGCTTGGACAAATGTCACGCTCCGGGGAATTCAGGACCTAGTGATTTTATTGTGCTAGCCACGCCCCAATGGTGCATTGCCACGCCCCCAATTGTCTGACCATACCCATGAAAAATTTTGCACCGCCGTAAGACTAAGCAAATTTTTTTTCCTTACACAACTATAAGGGGGGGGGGGGGGGGGGGCCCTGAATTCCTCTTGGCAGCCCTGCTATAATGTCACATAATAAAATACTTTATGGACTTTTTGTACAGTGGTTTTTTTGTTTTTAAGTAAACACTACCCAATCCCCTGTTCTCCACTTTATACTGCTGAAAAATCCATTGTCAGCTATCTTCAAGTTGGTGATGACTTGCGTATTCAGTACGCGGCCACATTATGATATTCTTAAAGGGGACTCGTGCTAACACATTATTTTGAGTTTCATTTAAGATGTGCTCAACACAAAGGGGGGAATTCAGTTGACCACGTTACTCCCGGTAGTAATGCTGCCTGTGCATTATTACCATTACTATGTCAATAGCAGGGCCTGATTAAGGGTTCTGGCCGCCCTAGGCTAATACGGCCGCAGCGCCCCCCCCACCTCCTCCGAATATATAGGTGTATAGGAACACTCCTGAATATGAATGTTCAGGTATATTCTCCAGCATTCGAATTTAGACAGATTGTGCCATTGTCTCTTACCTGTTCTTGCTCTTCTCTCTTGCAACTTTGTTATCCTCTCGCTGGCTTCTGGAAAGTTGGCGTCCTGTTTTGAAAATGCAAAAATGTATTATAATGCACACCCTGAATGATTAGGCCCTTTAGTTAAAACAAAAGACTCCATTATGGCCAGCTAAAAGTACCCCATTGGACAGGCATATATAAGCAATATCTGAATATTTGTTGTCAATCAAATACAAACCTCTACCAGCCCCATCTCACTAATATTTAGTATTCTAGTGATTGCTGAGACCACCCATGTGACCACCACTTAATCATGAGATTCGGCCCCTTAAAGCTGCTCTATTTTTTAAATACCCCCTGCAGCCATTTTCCTTAACCACAACCCCCCCCCCCCACAGCCATTTTCCTTAACCCCTGCTGCAGCCATTTTCTTTACCTCCCACCCTGCATCCATCCACCTTGCAGATATTTTCCTTACCTCCACTCTGTAGCTAAGCTACCCCCCCCGTCACATCACAACTCCCCCAGTCACATATATCAGCCCCCCTCCTCTGCCCTCCTTCATACATATCAACCTCTCTCCCTCCCTATAGATTTTCATGGCAGCCCCCCCCCTCCCACTCTATAGATTTGTATGACAGTCCCCCTCTCCCTCCCTATACATATGCATGGTAGTCCCCCCCTCCCTATAGATATGCAGGGTAGTTCCCCCCCCTCTCTATAGATATGCAGTGTAGTTCCCCCCCCCTCCCTATAGATATGCAGTGTAGTTCCCCCCTCCCTATAGATATGCAGGGTAGTTCCCCCCCCTCCCTATAGATATGCAGGGTAGTCCCCCCCCCCTTCCTATAGATATGCAGGGCAGTTCCCCCCCTCCCTATAGATATGCAGGGCAGTTCCCCCCCTCCCTATAGATATGCAGGGCAGTTTCCCCCCCCTCCCTATAGATATGCAGGGCAGTTCCCCCCCTCCCTATAGATATGCAGGGCAGTTCCCCCCCTCCCTATAGATATGCAGGGCAGTTTCCCCCCCCTCCCTATAGATATGCAGGGCAGTTCCCCCCCTCCCTATAGATATGCAGGGCAGTTCCCCCCCTCCCTATAGATATGCAGGGCAGTCCCCCCCCCCCTCCCTATAGATATGCAGGGCAGTTCCCCCCCCCTCCCTATAGATATGCAGGGTAGTCCCCCCCCCTTCCTATAGATATGCAGGGTAGTCCCCCCCCCCCTTCCTATAGATATGCAGGGCAGTTCCCCCTCCCTATAGATATGCAGGGCAGTTCTCCCCCTCCCTATAGATATGCAGGGCAGTTCCCCCCCTCCCTATAGATATGCAGGGCAGTTCCCCCCTTCACTTACCTGTAGTTGTGCCAGCTTCGCCCCTCTCCTCAGATCAGCAGATAGGAAGTGAAGACGTCCTGCTTCCTGTCTGCTGCACAGCAACAGGCAGCCTGGCGATTGGCTGTGTGTTGCTAACCACTGACCACCAATGCTTTTGATCGTCGAGCCCTCCACCCCTCCGCGGCGACCCCCCCCCCCCCCCCCGACGACCCCCGCGGCGATCCCCACTCCCCCACCCTGAAAAAAAAAATGAATGAAGAAAAAATAAATAAAAAAAATAAAATAAAAAATACCCGCAGCGCCGCGCCCCCCGGGACCCAGCGCCCCAGGCTGCAGCCCGGTCAGCCTAGTGGTTGATCAGGCCCTGGTCAATAGTGCGCATTATTACCATTAATACGGTAATTTCAATGCTGATTTTTGCTTGCAGCTCTGAGAGTGTGTACTGACGGTAATAGAGGGACAAGCAGCATGGCACAGGGGGTTAAAGAAAGGAGGGACAATACCATAATAAAGAATAGGTGGACTGAATTGCACCCCAAAAAAACATGTAAGTGCTCCATTTTTGCGACTATCATATTATGCGTACATTTTGGATGCAAATGCATTCATCAGTAAATAACGCCAAATATGTCTGTCCCTGCAGTTTTATTGCAGAAAATTGCCAATTAATATGTGAAGCAAATAACATAGCAGTGGAAACCACAGTCTAGTTCAAGATTGACTCACTTATTATGTCGTTATGTATACTTAGCCTGGCAAAAAGTAGTTTGTATGATAGGTTTTACAGTATGGCACCACTTAACATAAAGGGATGCTAGCTATGTATGGAGAAACATTTTAAAACAATAGCATAGTCTGTGTACTGTCTGGCAACTAATAATAAACACACGTTCTCTTGTCACCTAATAACTGCCTGAGATACCGCCACTGTCTTTAACCCTGAGGTGGTAAATTGATTTAGCCAAGCTGCATCTGTTTTTCTCCTGTTACCTGATAACTCCTTAATGAGTCCTAACATCTTATGTGAACACAAAGCCATTAGCACTAATGGAGGGGGAGGACATTTGAAATGGCATGGGAAAGGCTAAAGATTACCAGTCGAGTTTTTGCAAATAATGCAGACTGCACATGGGAATAGTTTATAATGATTTTGTCTTGATATTTTGGACTAATGGGGCAGGTTAAATCTGCGTACACTGATCATATTGAGTGTGATTGTGATTTTTAACTCATGCAAATCCTTCCTCCAACTTTAGGGCATACTTTAAAGGGCAGGTTGCTAACTCTTTCTTTACCAATTCTAATATTTACCCACTGAAAATGCACTTCTTATAGGAAAATGCCTAATGATATGATAAAGGTTACATAGCCGCAGTTTTATGTAAAATGTTGTAATGAGATTTGCATGCACAGATTATATATCATGATGCCATCCCCTTAGCCCTCAATTTTATCCAAATGAACCTAAAAATATTCATAACCTGTGCCCCCCTTCAGCGTTGAGCCCTGGGCAGTCGCCCCTAACGCACAGCCCTTGTTACGGCCCTGGGACAACCATCTAGAATTTAGGGCAGATGTTCTAGAAAATAAGCCAACATTGCAGAGGTTGTAGCAGATATCTAGTAGTTAGGTAATAACAAATGCTATCAGCACTACCTTAAAAGCTAATTGTACTTATATCAAGAGGAAAAATTACCCACATCACTTAGAAGAAATTACTTTTTTAAAGATATTTTAGAATTAGCTACAGCATATGCTGTTTTTTTGCCAAATACTTTTTTTTTTTTTTTTATTGTGAACATTTAAGTTTCTAGAAAATAAGGATTGGCGTGAGTCAGGTGTGGGTGAGACCTCCCATAATAATAGAGATGCTCATAATTGTTTTAAAGTATTTCCCGGACCAGTTTGTGTAACCTGTTCTAGACTCTAAACCTGTTCTAAAGATAGAACCTCTAAGCCTTACACAAAAGTCTAACTTTTGAGTAAGGCTTAGAGGTTCAACCATTTTCAAGAAGGTTTAACATGTTACAGTTGTTGGAGCCTAAAAGGCTACAATGCATAGTATTATTAACAGTTTTCCATGCGAATTGGACATTCAAATGCAATCACATTAAAGTTTGCTGTTCTCATCTAAAAAAAACCATTACAATACTATAAAATGAGGCCAGTTAAGCTTGAACATGATCAAACCCATACATTTTATCATTTATTTTAACACCTTATAACTGCAAACTTAGAACTCACACTTTGAATTTGAACTTAATATCTTGTTTAACAGTTTAGCAGTTCTAAAACACACACCATGTGGTTGAACCAATAATTAATTTCAAGATTTGTTTAAGTAAAAGTTTGAGTTCTCTCAAACTGGGCTAGTATGATCGAATTACGAACTGGTTTAAATAGTTCAAGAATTTTTACATAGGAAGGCTACTGTGTTAGCAGCTGTGTATTCAGAGTAGAGAGGCTCAGGCTCGGTTCCCCGAGAACCGAACACACCCGAACTTTGCATATCCGAGTACCGACTTTCTCGCTTTTTCGAAAATGAGGCAAAACGTGATCGTTACGACGTCGGATCTCACGAGTTTTGAAATCTTGGCTTGGTGTAATTCTGCAGTCACATTCTACTGTGTTATATAGTTAAAACACAAAGAGGACAGCTCTATTGATAATTCTCATTGCTGATGCCTGGCAGCTTTTTCTTCTGAATTTGCAGTCAAAGTGTACGGTGTTATCAAAATGGATTCACAGCAGTACACAGAAGTGCAGGAGCACCAAGCTGCTGCTGGCACCAGTCATGATGATAGTAATCCCTCTGCGTCATCTGGTAAAGCTTATGTAAAAGTGCATAGTCTTTTTAAGTCAGGGAAACAAAAATGTAAAAAAACACCTTTTACCTTGGTCAAGAAAAAAAGACCTGCAATACAGGCAGAGTTACCTGCAGAAAAAAATAAAATTGCCAACATGCCATTCTGCACACGCAGTGGCAAAGAAAGAATGAGGCATTCGCCTTTCTCTATAAGCGCTAGTTCTGCAACTGTCACTGATGCATCTTCTTGTAAGGTCAGTCATGACCAAGCAAGACCTTGTCATTCGGACTCCAAAATTGGTGCCCAAATACTTTTACGTATAAAAAGCCGAGCTAGAAGAAAAAAGTAAGGCATTAGAGGAAAGTGTATATTCAGATTCAGAAATGACACAAATCTATGAGGAGAGTCTATCCACGAGTGCTATGTGCAATCCTGACCTGCCTGATAGTGTACCCATAAGGAAGGCCCCTTTCAGCATTTCTGCAGATATGTGCCTGAACAGCCTGAGTGTAGCCGGTGATACACCAATTGAAGATGCCACTTTGGAATTGCAACAAGATAAGGGGGATATTTGTGTAGCCGATGAGGGCGCTAATGAGGATGTTGGTGAGGATGATGTTGTTTGTGTAAGTCCTACACTGGTGGAAGCAATTCTGGCACGTGATAAGAAGAAGGCCATTGTCATGCCTGGACATAATACCAAAAAATCCACTTCTTATGTGTGGAATTATTTTTACCCAAATCCTGACAACAGTTATCTAGCCATTTGTAGCGTATGTAAAGCCACACTTAGTCGAGGTAGGGACCATAACCATCTAGGAACCTCATCCATGTTACGCCATTTGACGCAAGTTCATGGCAAGCTGTTGGGAAAATCAGAAACTTATGCTAAAAATAATAACAAGCAGTTCATCATCAACTAGGACCCTTCTCTCACCTACATCCCAATGCCTGCCGTTACCAAATTCCATCACAACACCATTTTTGTAGCAAAGCTATTCCTCACGTCTACCAGAAGGTTCGTAAAAATGTAATTATTGGGCTACAAAATGCCATTCTACCCACTGTACACTTAACCATAGATATGTGGACAAGCAGAACTGGGCAAACTAAAGATTATATGACTGTGACAGGCCACTGGGTTTGTGATTCGCCTTCACCAGCAGGAACAGCAGCATGTACCCAAGTACGTCACATTTGTCAGAGGCAGGATACTCTGTGTATCACTGGCTTCACTAAGAGGCATACAGCTGACAATTTGTTACAAAAACTAAGGGATGTCATTGCAACATGACTTATCCCGCTTGCACTCTCCTCAGGATTTGTCTTTTCTGATATGGCAACCAATATTTTGAGAGCATTACAGCTGGGTGAATTCCATCACATTCCCTGTTTTGCTCACACAATAAACTTGGTGGTGCAGAGCTTTTTAAAAAATTACATGGACGTGTTTTCTGTGACCCGTAAAATATCTGGACATTTCCTGCATTCGGCAACAGCGTGTAGGAGATTGCAGCAGCTGCAAGAGCAATTTAATTTGCCCTGCCACCAACTGAAGCAAGGGGTGGTGGCAAGGTTGAATTCCACACTGTATATGCTTCTGCGGATGGAGGAACAGCGAATTGCCATCCACGCTTACTCCACAAGCCATGACATTGGGAAAGGAGGGGGTATGTATTTTAGTCAAGCGCATTGGAGAATCCTTTCAGTGCTGGTCAAGGTGCTGAAACCATTCAAAGTAGTCACCTGTGAAGCGAGTTCAGACACTGCTAGCTTGAGTCAAGTGATTCCCTTAATTAGACTTTTGGAAAAGCAGCTTGAGAAACTGAAGGAGGAGATGAAACAAAGCAATTGCAATAAGTATGTCGGACTTGTAGATCAAGTACTTTATTTGCTTCGCCAGGATTCAAGAGTTATCAAAATCTTGAAATCGGATCACTACATTTTGACGACTGTGCCTGATCCTCGGTTTAAGAGCTATGTCTTCTCTTTGTTTCCAACTGACCCAGATGTGAAGAGATGCAACAAGCTCCTGGTGAGCAAGATGACAGCTCAAGTGTTACGTGCCAGGACGTCATCTCGTCATTCAGTTTCTCACTCAACTGCTGCTAGGAAAAAACTTGCCCAAAAGACCCAGGGATGATGCAGATTACTCAGCACCAAATTTTGACATCTGGTCTGGTCTAAATTGACCAAAAACTGTGACACCTCTGCTGTTGCTCCACCTGATCCTACTATCAGTATTCAAAGGATGGTGGAGGATTATTTTCACGACAGCATATAAATAGACACATCAGACAGTCCCTTTACATATTGGGAGGAAAAAAATGGGAATTTGGAGACCCATGTACCAACATGCTTTGTACTGCCTAAGCTGCTCACCCTCCAGTGTGTACTTGGAAAGAGTTTTCAGCACAGCTGGGAACCTTTTCAGCGATCGGCATAGGAGGCTACTTCCTCAAATTGTGGAAAAGATGATGTTCATAAAAATTAACTGCAAGATCCATGAGGAAGGCCTTTCCCGCCACTTACTTTAAAATACAGAGACTTCTGTAATGGTGGATTCCAGCGGTGATGAATTAATTATGTGTGAGGATGATGTACACACTGATGAGGTTGAGGATGAGGCTGACGATGATGACAACAACCTCTTGCCACAGTAGAGTTCATTAACAGCGCTGTTACCTTAGGTGCCTTAAGGCCATTGTTACCTTGTTTTGTGGGGATCCAAACAAACCAAGCACTTCAGCCACAAGTAGTTGCACTTTTGTGGCTGAAGTGCTTGGTTTTTTAAAGTGTGCATGTCCTTTTTAAGGTTCAACATAAGGGTGGCTGGGAGGACCCAAGGACAATTCCATCTAGCAATACTTTTCTTTTCTGCCACTGCTGTGTGTCAATGTGTCCTAGATGTGCTAGGTACTTTCGTGTGTTTGAGTCATTGCTCGGTCGCTGCAGTATTTATTCGAAAGTGTATGAAAATAATATTGTGCCCTGTGAAGTGGTCAAAATTGACTACAAATGCCTTGAAATTAGTGTTATTGAGGTTAATAATAATGTATGATCAAAAAAAGAGCAAAATTATTTGATTTTAGCAATTTTTCTAAAAAAATACAAATCCAAAACCAAAACACACGAGGGCGGTTTTGCCAAAACCAAAACACAAAGCTAATCTAGATCCAAATCCAAAACCACTTCACGGGGGTCAGTGAGCATCTCTAATTCAGAGTGAAAAAAAAATGCAATCAGTGTTGTTGAAATAAATGTACAGTGTAAAATTTTAAAGACTGTTTAAACCTATCAAAGTGACTTTTTTATTAATTGTACAGGATTATCACCACCTCCTCTAAGGTGTAAAATTGTGACTGTTTTGCATGACTAAACCAATATACAGATTTGTGCTTAACTGCATTCACCTGCCAAATACATTTTGCAAAACAGAAACATAATTGCTGCATATGTCTGTATAATTGTCCACCACAAACAGACATATATGTATTCTGTAGCTTGTTTGTAATGTATTGTTTTAACTAAATTATTGATATTGCTGA
The DNA here is from genome assembly GCF_038048845.1 of Mixophyes fleayi. NCBI lineage: Eukaryota > Metazoa > Chordata > Amphibia > Anura > Limnodynastidae > Mixophyes > Mixophyes fleayi. Next base: position 199,151,791 of record NC_134403.1, read on the forward strand.
ATATCATTATTTGTAAACACAAGCTTCTTTTTGTGTGGTAGTAATAAGGATCCATGATTTATCACCCTGTGAAATTCTGCAGTTAACTTATGGCTAATAGACTAATTAGTCACAATTTGCCAACTTTTATCAGATCTCTAGGAAATTCATCTCCTTTTGATGGCTAAAATCACTGTTTATATACCAACGTGGACAGGTTTAGGTGCCAAAAGGTCACAAGCAGCACACAGACTGCACAAACCAGACCAATCTATTAATCAAAGATGTATATGTTCCCACTATAATCCCCCCTCCCTTTCTCTCTCTGCTGTGCTACCCCACAGATGCAGGGTGAATTCACTTATGCAATGGGGTATCATTTCAAGCTTCTACAATCTGCTCACATCCTACAAGCAATAGATATCGCACATATCTAATGCCATCCAGGAGTGTTCAGCACTATCACATATACACCCTATTCCCCTACTCTTTTTCTCTCACTTCACCCCCCCATCTTCCACTCGCTCAATCACTCCGCCCTTCACCCCATTTGACTCACTTATACTGAGCAGAACACAGTAATTAATGATTACTGTTAGGAACCCCCCTAGCCGATACTGCACAACCCGGAGTCTGCTCTGCCAGTCAGGTGTTCACTGGAGCCCCTAGTGGTGGGGACAGACTTGGCCGCAGACTGACAGAGGGTCGTGAAGTGCGTACCGACTGAGGAGAACCCAGGAAAGCAGAGTGAGGTTCAGGCACGGGTCTAGGGCTGGCAGCAGACAGCAAATCCAATAAACCAAGCCGAGGTCAGGGGTCACGGGAAACACAGGCAGGGTCCCAATCCAGGCAAGGGGTCATACACAGGTAATCAGGCAGAGAATCACAGAATAGGGACAAAGGGCAGAGCAGGTCAGCAAACAGCCTCCCTGCCGGTTATGGCTTCCTGCTAAGCCCTCCCTGCCTTAAATACACAGAGTGACCAATCAGAGCCTAGCTCTGAAACTGCCCCAGCCTATGCCTAATAGATAAATGATACAAAATTAGCCCGCAGGCTAGTTACTATTTGCGCACGCGCCCAGCAGTTCTCCTTTGCCGGGATGCGGCGCTCTCTCTTTCAGCGTCCCGACCGTTGCCTAGGCATCGGCCGGGACGAGCCCCGGAAGTGACGTCCCGGTCGTCATAACGACGGCGGGACGCCTGTGAGAGAGTCGCAGTGGCTGGGCACCGCCGCGGCTCGTAACAAGTACACTTTAAGATGGACGGTGGCAGACATTTTGTAGACCTTGAACAAGTTTGGAGGAGCTTGTATGAACCTCATACTTGCAGACTCCCCTAGAATAGTCAGTGATCTTGTGGACTCTCTGGATGATCTAGCAATCTCGCTGAAGCTGGGTTGACAGGAAACCTTGTGCTGAGCCAAAGTAGAGGCTGTTTTGTTGTAGCAAATCTCCTATTTTTTATTTACATGGCAGAAGTGGACTACAAGAAAAATAGCCTCTACTTTGGCTCAGCACAAGTATCATCCAGAGAGTCCACGAGATCATTGACTATTCCGGGGGAGTCTGCAAGTATGAGGTTCATACAAGCTCCCCCAAAATTGTTCAAGGTCTACCCCTAGCCATAGTTAAACCAAAATGAGCATCATACCTTGAGTAAATGGGTCAATAAATAATAATTTGGTGACATGCAATATATATATAATCATGGCCAGAATCATAGAGGAGGAAATGTAGTTTAGTTCGCTTAGTAATAGAAACGTTATAAGAAGTGTAGCTGACCTAAAACTATTGCTCCAAGGGAGAAGAGATTAAATAAATATGCCTATATACGTTTATACATACAACTTAAAAATGTATATTTTAAAATGTTCAAATTACTTACATTATGTAATTTGAATGCAGTTCCATTGCCTTGAACTAGCTATCAATTCACCTAACATTCTGCAAACATGACTTGAAGGGTAAGTTGTAAAAACTTCTTTTAGCTGTGATTGCAAATGGTTTATTAACTTATTTAGTCCAGGAGATACTTTACCACAAACCAGTGTTTCCAAGAAGTGAGAAATTGATGCCAGTTAGAGACACAAATTCATGGGAAGAAATCTATATATTATAGTCATTGGAACACTTTAAAGAAATAAAAAAGTGTTAGGGTAATATGATAAACAATATTAATATATACAAGTGCATGTTTAACTTATTGTATTGTTTGTGAAATAAAGAATGCATTTGTGTTACTTTTTGCTGATTTCTCAGCATTGCTATCCTTTTTATTTTATTTGAATTTTGTCTAGAAAATATGGCAAGCTAGAATTGGATTGCATCTGATTGTAATTTTTATATTTTAACAATATAGCATAAACTGTAGCCGATTTTAATTTAAAAATGTGGTTCTGAACCGCCCCAAGTGGACTTGATATTGATATTCAATTCACAATGTAACTTTGCGTTACTCTCTCGGGCTACAGTTGTTTACCTGTCTACTGTGTGACAAAATCTACAAATAAATGATTAAAGAAAAACCTTAAAAAAATGTGGTTTTGCATTTTTGATGTTTGTGAATAGTATTAATATATACTATAATATATAATATTTTAATAAGTTTGTTAACTTAAAATGTTATAGTTGTTTATATAAATTTATTGTATTAAGATTTTTATCTTTTTATTTTGGTTTATAAGATTTGAATTTTATTTTAGCATAATGACTTATAGGGAACCAGTGTAATATTCTTACAAAGAGTCATCGAACATGGGATGATAAATGGTTAACAAGGCTTCCTGACTTTATGTTGCCGTCAATACAAAGTGGCGCCGAATTCTGTTGGCCCTTCTGAGGCTTTCCTGACAACATACTAACAGACTTTGTGCAAGTCGTTTCCTATGAATTATTAAAACAAACGTTTGGCTGCTAATTGATGAACACTAATGTGTTTTCTAATCACTGCAGTTTGAGTTTTTAGCACTAAACAAAACAGTTACGATTGATCTGTGGCTTGGTCCTGGTTGCAGACGCCTGCAATCTCGGCCTTGCTCTTAAATGTTCATAGACGCCATGTAGCCCCAGGTCACATGGGATTGTGGGTCTGTCCTCTTCCTTTTTCTTCCATCTCCAAATTTAGTTACTTTGACTCTGAAGTCATTGGTAATTTAAGCCAATTCAGCTGTCATCCTTTAAGACTCTCAACAGACGCACATATGCAAGTGGCAATGTTTTATTTATTTTTTAATTGCCTTGCAATAACATAGAACAAATCTTACATTGATGACTTAATAGTTTTGATTCTGTAATATGCCTTTTTTTGTAAGAATTTATTGTTATTTGGAATGAGGATTTTTAATGTTGGCTTTTCATGTTTTTGTTAATTCAAGCATTTTTAAGTCAAGTTTTAGATTAGTCCTATTGTAATATCTTTTTCTGTCAGTACTTGTATACAGAGACTAAAAAAAAATGTTGCTATAATAGATAGAGACAGGTAAAAGGTGCGATGCCTGCTGCACGAAAATGAGTGTGGCCACCCAGTTGTTATATGTCCACTATGGTTTTCATGTCCAATGAAATGCAGGAAAAGTTGCTACAACAAAGAGTTATAATGAAACACAGTGCAGCTCTACCTGACTGCTAAGGCCTTACTACACCCACCACTCATAAGTGAGGCATACAGCAGTTCTCATGGCATTCATTATGAAACTACAAATCCCACCATGCTGGAATTTTTAGGTCCACAGCATCTGGGGAAAAACAAGTTTCATAAGACTTCCCAATATGACTACTTGCCAGTGCCATTATTTCTAGGAAGGGGGGGGGGGCAGAAGTGATGTCATTGTGGTGTAACATGATGTGACAGGAAGATGAGGTTTGGGGGCCCAAGTCCAAAAATATGAAATAGTGGAGTCAAGTGGCACAATTGTACAAATAATTTTCTTTAGGTTAAAAAGTCTGTTTAAGAGCACCAACGTTTTTTATTTTTTTAACACTGGCACTGATGAACTTTCAGTACCTGGTTCGAACGCAGGTGTCATCTCTTTGCGATCTTAAACATGTTACTTTGATTCCCTGGAGAAACCAGCTACTAGTCCGCAGCTCCAATTGGACAGGGAATCTGAAACATTTGGTGTACAGCTGTTTGTGCCATATAAAAATTGTAGTTTTCCAGCAATTAACATGTAATGCTAAATGAACATTATGGAGCCGATTCAATAAGAAAAGACAGGCAAAAGAATGAGTAGGTTTTCTCCTGGACAAAACCATGTTACAATGCAAGGAGTGCATATTAGTTTATTATTTTGCACATAAGCTAAATACTGGCTGTATTTACACTGAAATTTAAAGTTGATCTAGAACATGCCCTACCCCAACTATAAATCTGTCCCCACATTTTAAATTTAGCTCCCCTTCCAATGCAACATGGTTTTGCCAAGTTGGAAAGTTACTAATTTATTTTGGTTTACTTTCCTTAATGAATCATGCCTTATATGTGTGTTTTTATATGAGTGATTTTGATGACATTCCAATTTTGCTGTGTAACACAAAAACTAAATGCACCAGCTGCTGATATTACTGGTGTGCCCCATGCATAATTTTTTACGTTCTCTTAAAATACAACGTATGGGGTCTTACAGAGGTCACTTATAAAAGATTAGCAAGTGATGAAATGATGTGATAAATTGCTGGAATGTGTTGTATAAACTCATCATTTGTGAGAGGCTCCTCGAGTTCTAATGTATACTGTAGGCTCAACTGACAAATATGAAATAAAACCAAGAGACATTGTAGCGCATTGGCTGTGTTAAATGTACTGATTGTCAGGGCAGCTGCCTATATGAAGTAGATTAGAATGTGTATGTGCAAGTTTAATCATGAGAAGATAGGATTTTATTTTGTAAAATAGTTAAAGATCTATTTACTTAGCATTGACACATCATTTATAGTGTGATGCATTTGTTCTGTATAAGCCCATAATGAATTAATAAATTATAGACATTATAGCATGTCAAATGTGGATGTTTGGGGTATAATTTAGGTGTCACTCACCGGACCGTCCGCCATCCTGATGGTCTGCGCATGCGCAGTTCCCAAGAACTCTTGTGACTGTTGCTTTTAATCCAAATTGGTTGATCAGGCAACTCCCTATTTAAAGCACCTGTGTGCATTACCTCATTGCCTGATCTTGGAGTCTCATTCCCTGTGAGTCTCTGAAGGTGTTCCCTGTGTTCTACTAGTGTCTTCAGTTTCCTGCTGATTCCTGATCTACTCATCGCTGGTTTCCATACCCGCTACTATCTCCTGTGTACTACTAGTGTCTTCAGTTCCTGTGGATTCCCTGTGCTACTCATCGCTGGTTTCCTTACCTGCTACAGTCTCCTGTTTCCTGCTTGTGTCCTCAGCTGGACTCGGATTACCGGTTCTACTCACCTGTGGTTCCTACTCTCGTCTCTGCCGTCCAGCGTCTCTGCAGTTCCTGCATCTCCCTGTGGACAGCCTGTTCTACTGAATAGCGGTATGCCTATCTGTTATTGACTTTCTACGTTAACTCTGCATATCCGCTAGGACAAGTTTCGACGCTCAACAGCGGTATCCATACCCGCTATAGACTGTTATTGTTACGCTGCATACCTGTTTGGAATTACCGTATTACTCAGTCGTTATATGCATAACTGTGATTGACTATCCATTATTGGCCTTCATATCTGTGCTGAGCAAGTCTCTACCAAGCAGCGCCACACATACCGTTATATAGACTTTGTTGGATACGCTGCATACCTATTGGGATCAAGTTCCTCTGTGCTCTCAGTGTCTGCATCCTATTATCGTTGTATGCTTCCACTCATCAACACTTGTACACCTCCTCACCTATTAAGCAGTGGTACAACTTGCTATACGCAGACCACTGACTTCCCCACTACCTACCTGCACCTGGACAAGTCTTCTCACCATAAGCAGTGGTACAACTTGCTATACGCAGACCACTGACTTCCCCGCTACCTACCTGCACCTGGACAAGTCTCTTCACCATAAGCAGTGGTACATCTTGCTGTACGCAGACCACTGACTTCCCTGCTACCTCCCTGCATCTACTAACGTCCATCCTGATCTCCGTGTTCAAATCTGCCTTTCCATTATATCAGCTAGTCGCTGATTCATTGACCAAAGATTGCTGCAAGTCACTGACTTTCCTATTATTTATTGGCATTCTCTCTCCATCTGCTGTGATATTTGTCCGCTAGTCACCCCGCTACCAGAGGACCGTTGTGTGAACTTCACTACTCTGGTAAGCCCAGTCATCTGGTGAAATCCTGGGCAAGACTCCTAGTGCCCGTGACAGTAAGATCAGGCCATGACAGACCCAGGATCGGAACCAACAGCTATAGAGATGCTGCAGTATCTGGTCACCCGTATCGAACAACAAGATGTTCGCCAACAACAGTTGTTGCAATTTTGTCAGGCTTTAGCCTCCCAAGGAACCCCTGTGCAAAATGTAGCAGCAACCGTTGAGCTTCCAGTGTCTCCATCTCCTTCCCCAGTGCCATCCCAGGTGTCCATTGCTTCCACGCTACACCTGCCTACTCCTTCTAAATATGATGGAGATCCCAAAACCTGTAGGAGCTTTCTTAATCAATGCTCCGTTCATTTTGAACTTCAACCTCATAACTTCTCTACTCATCGTTCCAAAGTGGCCTACCTCATCTCTTTGTTTTCCGGACAGGTTCTCGCATGGGCCTCCCCTCTGTGGGAAAGAAATGACCCTTTATTGCAAGATAGTGCCTTGTTTATTTCTATGTTTCGAAGTATTTTTGACGAACCTGGTCGTGTTATCTCTGCAGCTTCCAGTATCCTCCGACTATGCCAAGGATCTCGGACTGTGGCTCAGTATGTCATTCAATTTCGGATACTTGCCTCTGAACTTCAGTGGAACACTGAGGCATTGATCGCCGCCTTCAAGCAGGGGCTTTCCGATAAAATTAAAGACGCACTGACCTCTCAAGAGTTACCCTCCTCCTTGGATGATTTGATTTCCCTTTGCCATCGTGTAGACATGAGATTTCGTGAGAGAGATTCCGAGAGAATAACTTCCTGCAAAGCGCCTTTTCGCTCAGTATCTCAAGTTCGTCATTCTCCACCTCCAGTAGAACCTATGGAGCTAGGTCGCTCTAAACTAACATCTGACGAGAGAGAACGAAGAGTGAAAAATAGACTCTGTATTTATTGCGTTGACTCTACTCACATGCTGAACTCATGCCCTAGGAAGTCGCGAAATGCCAGGCCCTAACCAGTTCTGGAGAGGTAAGGTTAGGGTCCCTGGAGTCCTCTCCATGTTCTATGAATGTGAAAGTTTGTGCTTTTGATGTCACCGTTTCCTTTGCTACCAAATCCTTTGTCTCTCAAGCACTTATAGATTCTGGAGCTGCTGGAAATTTTATCTCTAGTTCCCTAGTGAATCAATGGTCTCTACCAGTGATTTCCTTAAAGGTTCCCATTGCCGTAACTGCTATTGATGGATCACGTATAATTAATGGTCTCATTACTCAAAGTACGTCTCCACTGACTCTTCAAATTGTAGCCTTACATTAAGAATAAATTTCTTTATTGATCCTTCCTGTTACTACCAGGCCCATCGTACTAGGCCTTCCATGGCTTCAACTTCATTCCCCTCAGATTGACTGGAACACTCCTCAAGTCACTTCCTGGGGTCCCGAATGTCGTCATCATTGTCTCTCTCAAGTTGTTTCACTCAAAATACAGCAGTCGTCCATTTCACCATGTCCACCGGGCCTCCCTCCACAGTATGCTTCCTTTGCGGATGTGTTCGATAAGGTTCAATCAGAACGTCTTCCTCCTCATCAGGCATGGGATTGTCAGATTGACTTACAACCTGGCAAGAGTTGTAAGTCAATCGGATGGAGGCAAGAGCCTGTCCCCCTCCTCCTAGGGGCCGTGTGTATCCACTTTCATTACCTGAGACTCAAGCAACATCTGAGTATATTAAGGAGAACCTCCAGCGAGGATTTATCCGACCTTCTACCTCTCCCGCTGGAGCGGGTTTCTTTTTCGTAAAGAAAAAAGATGGATCATTACGTCCCTGTATAGATTTTCGTGGACTCAATGCCATTACCATCAAAAATCGGTACCCTATTCTATTAATTACTGAACTTTTCGATCCCATTAAGGGTGCCCGGATCTTTACCAAGTTGGATCTTCGAGGTGCCTATAATTTAATCTGGATCAAGTCCGGAGACGAATGGAAGACCGCTTTTAACACCAGGGATGGCCATTATGAATATCTTGTTATGCCCTTCGGGTTGTGTAACGCCCCCGCTGTCTTCCAGGGTTTCGTGAATAAGATCTTCCGGGACTTGCTGTATGTCTGTGTCGTCGTCTATCTGGACGACATATTAATTTTTTCCCAGGATCTGCCCACTCATCATCAACAGGTGGCAGAGGTCCTTTCCAGACTCCGAAGAAATTCTTTATTTTGCAAACTAGAGAAATGTTCATTCGAGTTATCCCAGATTCCATTCCTGGGATACATTGTGTCCGGAGTCGGTCTTAAGATGGATCCGGAAAAGGTGAACGCTGTATTACGTTGGCTCCAGCCAACTACTCTCCGAGCAATCCAAAGCTTTTTAGGATTTGCGAATTATTACAGACGCTTCATTCAAGGGTTTTCGTCCATTGCCTCTCCTATAGGGGCCCTCACCCGCAAGGGGGCTAACACTAAACAGTGGTCCTCCGAGGCCCTTCAAGCTTTTCAGTCTCTCAAAGAGTCCTTCTCTTCTGCTCCTGTTCTTCGACAGCCTGATGTGACGCTCCCCTTCTTCCTAGAGGTAGACGCCTCTAATGTTGGCTTAGGAGCCATATTATCCCAAAGATCGGAGCAACAAAAATTCCATCCTTGTGCCTTTTATTCCCGAGGTCTTCTATCCGCGGAGAGGAATTATACCATCGGGGACAAGGAGTTGTTGGCCATAAAAGCAGCATTAGAGGAATGGAGATATCTACTGGAGGGAGCTCGTCATCCTGTAACTATTTTTACGGATCACAAAAACCTGTCATACTTACAGTCAGCTCAATGTTTGAATCCCCGTCAAGCAAGATGGTCTTTTTTCTTTTCCCGTTTTGAACTTATTATAACCTTCAAACCGGCTGCCAAAAATAAAAAAGCAGACGCCCTGTCTCGGGCATTCGTGACATCCTCAGACGTTGAAGATGGTCCTAACCATTCTATATTAGATCCCAAGTGTGTGTCTCTGGCCACTTCGTCGACCAAGGTGCTACCATTTGGGAGAACCCTCGTGCCTCCATCTCTTAGGAGGAAAATATTGTCTTGGTTCCATTCTTCACGTTTTTCTGGACATTCGGGTGAACGCAAGACCTTAGAAATCCTTTCTCGAAGCTACTGGTGGCCCTCTATGAGGAAAGATGTCAAAGACTTTGTGGCCGCTTGTGAGCTGTGTTCCCAGTTTAAAACTCCCCGCAGAACACCAGCGGGATTACTACAACCACTACCCATTCCTTCCAAACCTTGGACCCATATTAGTATGGACTTTGTCACCGATCTTCCTCCAAGTAAAAAGTGTAATACCATCTGGGTAGTGGTGGATCGATTTTCGAAAATGGCACATTTCGTTCCTTTGATCGGTTTACTTTCTTCATCTACTCTGGCTGATCATTTCATCAAAGAGATTTTCCGAATTCATGGACGTCCTTCTGAGATTGTTTCGGATAGGGGAGTGCAATTAGTTTCCAGATTCTGGCGAGCCCTTTGTAAGACCTTGGGTATTCGGTTATCACTCTCATCTTCCTACCATCCTCAATCAAACGGACAGACCGAGAGAGTCAATCAAGATCTTGAAACTTTCATTAGGATGTTCTCCTCAGCCAACCAAGACAACTGGGTAGATTTACTCCCATGGGCTGAATTCGCCCATAACAACATGTATCACGAGTCATCTTCAAGAAGTCCATTCTTTGTGGTTTACGGGCACCATCCGTCTTTCCCGAAATTTCCTGCCCTCCCTCCCACCCAAGTTCCTGCTGTGGAGACTGTTTGTCATACCTTCAAATATATCTGGTCTCAGGTCAAAACCTGTTTAAAAAAGACATCTGCCAGATACAAGTCCTTTGCGGATAAAAAGAGGCCGGCTATTCCACCACTAAAGATTGGAGATCGTGTATTGCTTTCTACCAAAAATATTCGCTTGAAGGTTCCATCTATGAAGTTTGCTCCTCGTTTCATTGGTCCATATAGGATCATTCAAGTGATACATCCAGTATGCTTCAAACTTCTACTACCCAAGAACCTTCGTATCTCCAACGCCTTCCATGTGTCATTACTCAAGCCTCTTATCATCAACCGTTTCTCTGTTCCTCCTTCAGCACCTCGGCCAGTTCAAGTTCATCAAGAGGAGGAGTTTGAGATCACTCATATATTAGACGCAAAAATTTCGCGAGGAGTTCTTCGTTTCCTTGTGCACTGGAAGGGCTTTGGTCCAGAGGAGCGTTCCTGGATCCGGGCTGATGATCTCAACGCCCCAGCTCTCCTGAAACAATTCTATTCCCAGAATCCGGGCAAACCCGGCTTCATGTGTTCTGTGCCCACCTTTAAAAGGGGGGGTACTGTCACTCACCGGACTGTGAGTGCCTCTGCGCTGGTGCGTGGCTCCCTAGCCTTCCTGCCGGCACCTATCCTAAACCACGGCCGTCCGCCATCCTGATGGTCTGCGCATGCGCAGTTCCCAAGTACTCTTGTGACTGTTGCTTTTAATCCAAATTGGTTGATCAGGCAACTCCCTATTTAAAGCACCTGTGTGCATTACCTCATTGCCTGATCTTGGAGTCTCATTCCCTGTGAGTCTCTGAAGGTGTTTCCTGTGTTCTACTAGTGTCTTCAGTTTCCTGCTGATTCCTGATCTACTCATCGCTGGTTTCCATACCCGCTACTATCTCCTGTGTACTACTAGTGTCTTCAGTTCCTGTGGATTCCCTGTGCTACTCATCGCTGGTTTCCATACCTGCTACAGTCTCCTGTTTCCTGCTTGTGTCCTCAGCTGGACTCGGATTACCGGTTCTACACACCTGTGGTTCCTACTCTCGTCTCTGCCGTCCAGCGTCTCTGCAGTTCCTGCATCTCCCTGTGGACAGACTGTTCTACTGAATAGCGGTATGCCTATCTGTTATTGACTTTCTACGTTTACTCTGCATATCCGCTAGGACAAGTTTCGACGCTCAACAGCGGTATCCATACCCGCTATAGACTGTTATTGTTATGCTGCATACCTGTTTGGAATTACCGTATTACTCAGTCGTTATATGCATAACTGTGATTGACTATCCATTATTGGCCTGCATATCTGTGCTGAGCAAGTCTCTACCAAGCAGCGCCACACATACCATTATATAGACTTTGTTGGATACGCTGCATACCTATTGGGATCAAGTTCCCCTGTGCTCTCAGTGTCTGCATCCTATTATCTTTGTATGCTTCCACTCATCAACACTTGTACACCTCCTCACCTATTAAGCAGTGGTACAACTTGCTATACGCAGACCACTGACTTCCCCGCTTCCTACCTGCACCTGGACAAGTCTTCTCACCATAAGCAGTGGTACAACTTGCTATACGCAGACCACTGACTTCCCCGCTACCTACCTGCACCTGGACAAGTCTTCTCACCATAAGCAGTGGTACAACTTGCTGTACGCAGACCACTGACTTCCCTGCTACCTCCCTGCATCTACTCACGTCCATCCTGATCTCCGTGTTCAAATCTGCCTTTCCATTATATCAGCTAGTCGCTGATTCATTGACCAAAGATTGCTGCAAGTCACTGACTTTCCTATTATTTATTGGCATTCTCTCTCCATCTGCTGTGATATTTGCCCCGCTACCAGAGGACCGTTGTGTGAACTTCACTACTCTGGTAAGCCCAGTCATCTGGTGAATTCCTGGGCAAGACTCCTAGTGCCCGTCACATTAGGTTTGTGAAAGTAAAGTCACTTTTATTGTGTCTATGAGCTTTGGGCCTGCTGGTGGATCACATATTAACTTTAATGACCCGTCTGAGAGTAATGTTAATGGCTGCTAGATTTATTATTTATGGGACTATATACCTTTTACTTACAATTATTAGAAAATTTTAACCCATGGAGGTGTTCCATGTCCACATCAATTATTTTAATTCATGGAAGTATGATATCTTCTAATATCTATAATACTATACAATAAGGGATAAATTATACCTTAACATACACAATGTTTTGTTTTTATAGAAACACCAAAAACACCTACACATTTATACATATGTTTCTGGTGTTAACATTTAGCAATATATTTTTATTGACACATGCATACACATCATTCATCTTATTGTACGTTGGAAAGAAATGGTGGTCCTGATGCCCCTGCACAAGAAGGTCACATGAACAGCCGCAGCAGCTAACAATCATCATTATCAGTGTCTATTTATATAGCGCTACTAATTCTGCAGCTCTGTACAGAGAACTCACATTAGTCCCTGCCACGTTTGCAGTTTACAGTCTTAATTTCCTAACATACGCACACAGACTGAGAGAGACTAAGGTCAATTTAGTAGCAGCCAATTAACTTACTAATATGTTTTTGGAGTGTGGGAGGAAAGCCACGCAAATGACGTACAGTAAACAGACATCCCGGGATACACCTTACAATATACCGGCGGTTCCCAAACTGTGCGCCGCGGCTCCTAGGGGTGCCGGGGAGCTGTCACTGGGCTGCCGCGGGCCAAGCATTGAAAAAAAGAGCACAGAAACTTACCAATCCGCCGGGCGCCGGGACCCAGAAGCCTCATCTCTCCCGCAGCTGTCACTGAATATCGACGTCAGTGGGGCACAACGGGACAGGGGTGTAACAGGGGCAGAGGGAGCGTGACAGCTGGGGCACAACGGGACAGGAGTGTAACAGGGGCAGAGGGAGCGTGACAGCTGGGGCACAACGGGACAGGAGTGTAACAGGGGCAGAGGAGGGTGACAGCTGGGGCACAACAGGACAGGAGTATAACAGGGGCAGAGGAGGGTGACAGCGGGGCACAACGGGACAGGAGTGTAACAGGGGCAGAGGAGGGTGACAGCGGGGCACAACGGGACAGGAGTGTAACAGGGGCAGAGGAGGGTGACAGCGGGGCACAACGGGACAGGAGTGTAACAAGGGCAGAGGAGGGTAACAGGGGCAGAGAAGTGTGACGGGCGCACAATGGGACAGAGGAGTGTGACAGGGGCGCACAATGGGACAGAGGAGTGCGACAGGGGCGCACAATGGGACAGAGGAGTGCGACAGGGGCGCACAATGGGACAGAGGAGTATGACAGGGGCAGAGGAGGGTAACACCGTGCCTGGATGCAGAGGGGGCATTTTTGCATACATTTAAATAAGTATTTCTGTCCTGACCTAAATACTTATTACAATTTTTTGACCCAACTACTTCTAAAACAGGACTGCTCAATAATTATTTTGGAGGGGTGCCTTGAAAAAATTTGGAGACTCTAAGGGTGCCGCGAACTGCAAAAGTTTGGGAACCACTGCAATATACAGTATGTAATCAGTCTATTCTGACAGAAGATTTATATAAATATTGACAGAAACGTGTGGACATTGTCCAGTGTAATAAGTAATGAAAAATGTTTTAGTTAATCCTATGATCATATGTTCTGTTACATAGCCCTAATATAGATTGTATACGTTTCTGAAGTTCCTCCCTTCCATCCTGGTCATGAAACTCTTTGTAGACTTTTTTGTAAATTCCTTTTGGAATGCCATATGGAGTACATCAAAGTGCTGGACTGATAGAATCTCTATACCTGTAGCTGATTGGCTAATACAGAAGTTAGTGTTCAACTTGTCAAAATAATATATTTATATATTTTCTCTTTCTACGGGTCTTGGTTTTGAAGATTAGCTTTCTAATGTCTTAATATAATTCAGTTCTGTATGGGAAATTGTTTGTTCTTATTCAAGATTTTTTTGGCATTAACAAAGAAAGTGTAATTTCTGTAAAGTTTTCATTTCATGACTATGCTGTGATGGCCTGTTTACATGTTGTTTATAGTAAGGAAATAAACTCCATTGGTTTTTTTTAAGGACATAAATTTAATAACATATTTCAGGCTGAGTTTCTCAATTTAAGTTTAGAAATTCATTTGTCATCATGTTAATTATAAATACTTTATATGTACTTTGCTAGACGCAGACAGCAATTTATTTATTTTTACAAAACATACTGTATGTTACTTGGATAATATACACTGTTTGGGTAATTTATCAAAGTCTATGGACTACAAAATTCTTTGTAAAAATCCAATGTAGTTTACTTGTTAGAACCATTAATATAACTATTGTTTTTGGAAAATATGTTTTCTGTTGTCTACTGGTTAATTTTTATTGACTTTTCCAGAATCGTCAGCTTTTGAAGGATTCTACAACAATACATTTTTCTGGAGTCCTTTTTCTTCTTAGTGTTAAATGTCTTAAACATAACTTAACTAACATAACTAACTAGCAGTGATTTGTTCTGCCTCTGGACTAACTGTTTTGTCTACATACAGTACATGCTACATATACTTTTGTGAAGTCTGATCACCTTCTAAATAATAGAATGGTTATTCTATTACAGACTCTGAAGACTGGACTTACCATGGTTGGAAAGGTTGTTACCCAACTTACCGGTACACTGCCTGCAGGATCTTCAGATGAAGACTTGTCAACACACAGCAATACCAGACGTAGTCCACTTTTTCCTGGAGTTATCACAATTATTGACACAGAGACTGTTGCTGAGGGGCAGGTAAACCACTCTTTAAACTTGCAACATTGTAGTCATTATTTGAATTTTATTATTCTGTGTCAAAAGCTGTTTCATCTCAGATGGTTATAACATGCGTAAGTAGGCAGAGCGTTGAATGGGTTTGTAAGTAAAGGTCATGATTTACATTTTTGTTGTGGAGGGCACAAAGAAATAGCTAAAGATTAGGGGGCATATTTAATTAGCATAAGCGGCTGAGATCACACATTGCTGCACTGGTCCTGGCACCGCAACATCATGGGTTTCTTTGCATAGGGGTGCGCACAGAATTCCACAATGTTGCGGTGCCATAATGGCACTTTACCCACGCGGCCACGAATTCTAATTGAATACCCTCCAAATTGTTTACATGAGCCTTACTACAAAATTTGGGATGAAAAGAAAGTCACTAAAGTGTAATGCCAGTTGGCCCTCTTCATACACCAAATACTCACAACCCATACCAAAACTTGTTATTCAGGTTCCACCATCCTGTTATTCTACACACATCTATAGGAAATCTACCCACATTACTTATAATACACATAAATTCATTTATATAGTGGGGACACATTCAAATCTAGCAATGATACTAATAACTTAATTGTACATATACTTGCCTCATACACTGTGTATATAAAAATTAATAATAATAATAATAATAATACCCTGGTAAAGGAAGCATAAAAAGTATGGTAGACATAACTTTTTTGGACCAATGTAATTGCAATACACCTATCTTGTAGTGAAGGCACAATTATAAAGTTGGGAGGAGGAGAAGGATGAGCAACCATGTAAGTAATTCACTGATAGCAATAATTGCTAGAAGTTATTGCAACTTACGTCACACAACCTGTCACTTTGTCACGCGCAGTGTGATGCTGCAGCCATCTTATTTCCAGACCACAGTTTACACATATTTAAAATTTAGATCTGAACTACACATTTTTTAAAAACCGCGCGCACAGTGGCTCACCAGCAGATATTGGGTCTGTCTCTGGACACTCCCTGTGGGTATGGAGGTATATTACTCAAGCTCTGAAATGTTAAAAACATAGAATCTTGGAAGTGTTGTAACTGAGAAACAGGTGATTTATATGTCTGGAATGTCAGTAGTATTTGGAGGAACATGTACAATGATATCAGTTTTTTTTTTTATAGATGTGGCAAGACAGGAAAGAGAGAAGTGAAATCAAGTTAAAAATCTGATATCATATGAAAAAGCTTCCTCGTCCAACTGGTTTTCCATTTAGCGGCATGGAAAGCTGTTTGTTCTACTAGTTTAAATCTGATAATGTTGACTGAATGATGTGGGAGAGGGCTCCACCAGGCACACAGCTGCCCCACTATAGCAATAAGTTAGTAGGACCTAATTCATTCTACCTGCTAAAATGCAAAATATGTTTTTTTATTAAGTAATTTAATAATTAGAGTGCAAGAAACTACATTTAGAAAGTTTTTAAACAATAAAATTGGCCTTTACTATAATGCCCCGGGATGGGGTTCTTGTATGAGTAAGCTTTATCTTTAAGTTTCTTGCTGCATGTGCAACTTAGAGGAAATATTGGTGGGTGTTCTAGGGGGATGATGCCCCACCAAACTTGTTGGTAATGAAATAGATGATTGTGTAAATATTTAAAAGGTGTAAATTCCCTTTAAGTTTACAGTTCAGCACTGTCATTTGTTCTCCACATCGACTCTATAGAAGTCATGCATCTAAAAAAAACATTGTTACCACCTTTTACAAAGTTCATACAAAACAACAATCTTTTGACCAACATTGCTCTGTGACTGGATCATATAGCTCACTATGCATTTTTTACCTTTGCAATCTCGCTGGACCAATATGCAATATGTAACACTAACCTCATTTCTCAAACTCCCACTATTACCCAGTATTGTTTTATTACTGTGTTTGTTCCCAATTGTAAAGCGCTACGGAATTTGCTGGCGCTATTTAAATAAATGTTGATGATAATGTTGTTGAAATAATGGTAACAGATTTAAGGGTATCATAAAATGCTGAGCTGTTTTTTATTTTCTCATGTTTTGTAGTACAATTTTTATGTGAAGTTAGGCAGATCTTAGACACCATAAACTTATGTTGTTCTGATCATTGATTGCCTGTATATATAGAATAATTGTAAGACTGTTATTACATTATAAGAGGGATGAAACTGCCCTAAGCCATATTTTTCTTTTGGAGACTTTACAAGTTGGAACATTATTTAGAAGTACCTTCCCTTGTCTACATTTTAAATAGGAACACTCTTAATCCCAGCCAATTACATTGTCTTTAGCCTTCATCTTGTTTTATAAAGAACGTTTACAACTGCTATTTATTTGAATTACTTTTTTTAAAATCCTTAATTGACTTTACTAGGATTTGAACCTGTGAACTCTAACACGGCAACAGTGGATGATAAATTACTTAGCCAAACTTTGTTTATTTTACGTTAATGCAACTCTTTGTTTAATCTCACAGAGGGCATGAACTGGCCCTTAATGCTCTCTTTGGAGTACATACTTAAAATAATTATAGGGGCTTTGTATATACTTTCTTTGTTATGATAAAAAAAAAATAGAATACATTCTGGTACGTTTTTGAACATAGCCCTTAATGTGTTATGCTTTCAAATTTCTGGCTGATTCTTTCACTTATTCATACAAGTCCCCATATTTATTTCGCTGTTTCTATTCTTGTTGAACAACAGCCCCCTTTTCCTTATATAGATTTATCTGCTTTTACAATCAGCAGTATGATTTCCACTCACCATAGCAATTATATTAATCCCTGTTATTGGAGCAGTTAAAACATGCCTGCTGAGAGTGAGCCACATAGCATAATCAATGAAAGATATAGCTTACTCCCTCTCCATTGCAGATTACTTGTGATTACTGCACAGTGAATACATAGGCACCCTCCACACATTAACAACTCACTGAAATACATGATAATTGCAACATTATTAATATTACACTGCTTACATCAGTGATGAGCGACCACAGGCGCATCTCTCTATTCTTTAAAAGGGCTGCACATTACTTTTAAATTCAAGTATTAAAAAACAGCCTCAAAACAACCTTGGCATACCCACATCACTCAACCAAGAAAACAAAGCAGAGAATAAGTCAGATCGGAAGCATCTAGCTGGGGGCCACAGGTGAATGCTCGCCGAGCCGCTGGTGGGCCGCGGCCTGCTGTTGCCCACCACTACCTTACATTGATTGAACTGTACAAAATAGTCAAATTAGTTGCTAAGTTCATTTTTATTTATTTTTTACAAAAATAAAAATGTAAATTTATCTGGTGTCTGCTGATTGAATGAATATTTTATGCTGCCATACCCTTTTGTATTTATAGTCTAGTGATATACTCCTCAACAAGCACTATGTACACACTGCATCTGGTACTTTGGTTGAGAATTATTTTGAGTCTTCCAGAGTTACGTGATCATGTAATATAGAGTGCACCTATGTCTAATAAGACTCCTACAGGCTCAAGCAAGGTATCCCATGTCCCCCAATCTCCCAAGTGTTATAGCACAATTTATCATGATTTAAATGTGTTTACAGTATGTAAGACAGTATGCTCTCACAATAAAATATGGGAACAAAAAAGTTAAATACATAGAAACATGTACACAAAATTATTATGGACCAAACCACCTTTGGTGTCCCTTTTAACATTAGAAGCCACATAATAATACAAGGGATACGTACAGATATTTCTGGTATTGCACTAATTGTATAGACAGAACAAAGTGTGCCATCATCTTTAATTTCATATTAACAAAAGAAAGCTCTTTTATTTGGGAAAAAATAATAATTTGGATAGGTTATATGAGGGTTCCAGAAGAACCTCAACACTTTTCAACGTTGTGTTGATAGCTTCTGGGAGGAGGAGCATGCTATTTTTTTCTGTACTGACAAGCATGGCACTGGTTTTTACTATAGCAAAGTGACCGCACACTCATGGTCTCCTGGAGACTATCAAGCCAAAGTGGTTATGTATGTTGTTTGTAGGATTACAAGTCCTAGCAGATCCTGGATGAAAGGGCATGCTTTTGCGTGTAGTTCTGCAAGTGCCAGAATGCATTGGCAGCCATGGGTATGCTGGCACTTGTAGTATTACAAGCACCAGCATACATAACAAATTTAAGGATAGGCTATCTGCTCTAGTGCTGGAATGTCTTTTTTGGGGGAGAAGGGGAGCACACATTTTTTCCTTTTTTTAAATGATTTGTTTATTTAAAAAAATCAATACAGATGGAAGTAATCAGCTTGATTATCATGGCTGTCATCTCTGCCTCCTGATACGCTTAAAGCGTACCATACTTGTTTAGCTTAGGATACACTTTAAGCGTATTATACCCTACCATGCACATTGAACGTAGTGCGCAGACTCGGAGGCAATAGTAAGGTTATCATCAGCTATTCTGTTTAAAGCTGCAATATTCTGTGTTTTGCTTGAATGTTTCTGCTCTGTGGCTGCCAGATTACAATTACTTTACTTTCTTGAAACACAGATGATTCGCCCATCCTTATAACTTTGCACAATTTCAGTACATCACTACAGTATCGGTTTTCACATACTGCACAATTTATTGTTATTTTGTTATGATAATTCAATAAAAACAAAAATAACATCTAAAGCATGCACTATTGCTGCATTTTATAAAGCTTAAGAGGGACAAAGTCAGGGCCAGGGTGTTTATAAATCACAGTGCACATTAACATGACACATTGACAGCCTCTAGTGTGAAGTGTCACTTGTGTTCTTTCTCACCCTGCTCAATATTGGGATTGATTTATGATGACCATTTCCAGTGTCTTATTACATTTACTAATTTGCATCATAGCCAGAATTTCTAAAAACAGTTCTGATGGGGAGTGCAAATTGACATAGAATTAGACTGTCATTACATACAACAACACAGCCTGGCTAAAGAAATTAGTATGATACATTTTAGCATACTCACCATATCAACAGATGCATTTAGTTAGATTGTCTATATTTTGTAGGTGTCTTAATTGCCCCAATCTCCTGTATCTGAAATTAATTGTCATTCCTAATGTAAGTAACAACCTGTGACTAAAAGTGCAGCTACATGTAAATAAATTGCAGTGTTTGGTATATAGTAAAATATAGGTTTGCAGGCAACAATTTGCATTGTCAAAACTCTTACAGGCTTGGCTAACCTGTGGTACTCCAGGTGTTGTGAAACTACAAGCCCCAGCATACCCTTCCAGCAATAAGCTGCTATATATTGGCAAAACATGCTGGGGCTTGTAGTTTCACAACATCTGGAGTGCCACAGGTTAGCCAAGCCTGCGTTTAGAGCAGGGGTGTCCAACCTTTTAGCTTCCCTGGGCCGCATTGGAAGACGACGAGTTGGTTTGGGCCGCACATAAGATACAATAACGATAGCTGATCATCCAAAAACCATAGAAAACATAGTTAACATATATATATATATGAGAAAAAAAGTGATATATATATATCACTTTTTTTTCAAATCCCCCTATACTTACCTTTCAATCGCCCTGTTCAAAAAAATCCTCTCTAGTTATTATACTATAGTCACTTTTTGTATTGTTTCGATGCAATATCAATAAAGTGCATTTAAGCCAGGCATTGTATATCAGGGTGCCCTGACCAGGCCTGCGGTACCTGACATATACATCACTGTGACCCCAAATTGTGACCTGTTTTGCTAATTACACCACTATGTTAGTTAAGGGATAACAACTTATACTGGGCCAAAGAGAATAATATATAATGCCCCATTAGTATTACAAGTAGAAGTATGTAGCAGGGAGATAAGGTCCATGATGCTCCAGGACCAGGTGACTTTTATTCACTGGTCAGCGTCCCTTGAAATAATAAAAAAAAATCCCCCTTAACTTACCTTTTAATCGGCTTGTTCGCCTGTTCTCTTCTCTTCTTTTCTCCAATTCTGTGCTGCTGATTGTTCTTCTCGCGCAGGTGACTCCTCTGTGCTGTGCTCCACAATGGATGTTGGGCGTGATGACATCACGCCCCCCGACATTCACTGCGAGCTCCGCACAGAGTAGGAGACAAGGGAGGGAGCAGGAGTACCAGCTGACGTGACCGCGTGAGCGCAAGGTAAGTGTTTTCCAATATATTTTTTGCAGGATTTTTTTTTCTCATTAACAGTGCTGCCCCCTTGCCACAACCAAAACTCCTTCTGGGCCACATTTACAGGAGTGCTGGGCCGCAGGTTGGACAACCCTGGTTTAGAGCATAATATACTTCTGATATGCTTCTTTTCAATCGAATATAGAACTGAAGTTATCCCAAATCGATTTACTCCATCTCTCCCTGACATTTGTCTCATACTTGCTAAGTATTGTTACTACATTTTAGAGGTACCATGACTGCTTCATAGGGAGTGGGACTAACTTTTATATTAGTTGGTATAACTGGATTTTATTTTATTTTTTTGTTTTGTTCTCTTTCAGTATAGGTAGGAATTTCCTTCTGAGCATTTGATAGGGAAAGCAGGCAAAACAAAACTAAAATACACCTTACACTTAGGACCTTACCCACTTTAAATGCTGTGCTTGATTTCCATTTTTAAAGCAAGTGTATGAAAATAAAACACATTCTGTTCTATGTGTCCATACACATATGCATTCATACTTGCATTTATGTTGTGACACTTTTCTTTGGACACTGTTTGATCCATTTCAGTGCTTTCAAAGCATGTCACCACACTTGAAAAAGTTCACTATTCTCTATGGGATTGCATTGTGTACATACTTTACTTAATCTATACAAGTGATTTTGATATAAATTACTATTATTTTTCCAAACACACTAGGCTGCCTCTTAATAGATTATAAGGAACAATAAAACAAAAGAATTGAAAAAATTTTTTTTTTTTTTTTTATTATTATTAGTGTTGTCTATTTTGTTTAGCTATCATTTTTTAAACTTTTTTCTTCTTAAGACTTTTTTCATTTTTTTTCTCCCCACAATAGGAGTCACAAGTTTAATTTTATTATAATCATTTTTATTATTTATTCAATTGATGGCAAGTTATTTTTTTTTCTTCATTTTGGAGCGTGTTATCTTTAACTGCTATTCAATTCAATTTTTAACGCACCATTTTTTTTTGTCTAACCTGGCGGAAAAAAAATAAAACTGGCGGTCAATTGAATTCCCCTGTGTCCAGGATATCTAACTGCTGCTGATTTTTCCCGGCTGTCAATAGATGCCAGTCTGTTGGTCCACAGAGCATATATATAAATATTTATCTTTTGGTAGGAACAGTTATTACATTGCAAGGTCTATTAACACAACCTATGATCAGGCATGTAACATAAGGTAGTGTTGGAGGTCTGGCTATAAAACAAGTTACATTATTTCATAAACAAGTACTACATCCTAAATGCTGTAGTTGTCAACGACCTCCCAGTTGTCTTGAAAGCTTTTCTAGATGTTCACTCCTAGCTTTGGCTGTTTGACATTTCCTCCACCATTATTTTATTCCTACTTTGCATAATTTATCTTGTATGTCTCTGTATGCCACTTCCCCTTTCTTCCTTTTCGATTGTTGACAACCACTGCCCCCCTTGTAGCCCAGGCACATGTGATGTGCGACAGAACATTAAATGGAGTTAAATGGAGTTAACTTCTGTGGAATGGACTCCACACTTCCCACCTTTCAGATCCCCTGCTTTAGTTCTCTTTTGTCACGGATTCAAAATCAGGTTGGTGTGTCATTATCGCATGGGGACCCCTGCCGTGTGTCCCCCTGCTATAGTGCCACCCATCATGGCTGGTTTGCCTAGTGCTAGTTGATTGAAAATTGGGGGGGAGGGGGCCCACACAAAGTTTTCCCCGATCTCCACGCAACCAGCAGTAGACTGGCACCACTAGAGCTAATAGTGCTCGAACGGAGGGACCTATGTTAACACTTTTGACAGCTGCCGGACCTCTGGCTCTATAGACAGATGTGTTTACTAATCACGCAGCTAGGAAGCAGCGTTTTGTGTATGGGATTTTTAACCTAACCACAGGAGGCTTTGCTAAATACGGGAGAGTTAGCTAAACACAGGAGTGTTTGACATCGCAGCAAATCGCCAGAGATGATCAGCAATTTTAAAGATCAGAGTAAAAATTGTAGCTTAATACATCTGGCGGCTTGGGGCCTGAAATCGTGGGTTATCAACCGAGATTTGAAATCGCTGAAAAAAACCAACCTTGCTACATTTACCCCCAGGTGCGCGCATGCTCAGTTCAGACCAGCAAGTGAATGAAGGGAATGAAAACCAAGGGAAACAGGTATGAACAGAGACCAGAATGAATGGTTAACTGGTGCGATGTGTGACACCCTTAATAACTTTTTTCTTGCTACTATGACTTTCTCTTCGTACCCTTTGTTAGAGTGGCTGATCCCCAGAGCTCTTTATTCCAAAGCTAAAGTTCCTTAAAGTTCCCTAAACCAGCCCTTCATGAATCTTAAGGTTGTCTTGCTAAGTGTAAACTGCCTCAATACTCCCCAAAAGCATACTATGGTATGTACTTTAAACACCAGAAAGTGAGGATAGCGCTTCTCAAAAAAAAAAAATTTGTTCCATAACCACCCTCCATAAACATTCATAAACAAATCTTTCCCACAGGCTTGCTATGTATCCAGAAATCCAAAAGAGCATAGATATTACTGGACAAGTCCAATCATTCTGCACTCAGAAGCACGAGATATGGCTTTGTTGTTGGCACTATGGATAGGCGTCCAATCATGTTCGTCGTTGCTTATGCTCCAAATATGGGACAGTGTGATTTCCTTAAAGAGCTTTTCTTAAAATTTTAAAACTATCCTAGAACTTAATTTGGACAGAGCAGGCTCCACCAAATTATTTGTGGGTCATTCCAGGGAATCACACAATTTAATAATCTTATTAAAACTTCAGAATCTTTACAATTTATAGAGAGTTTTCTATCCTCTGGTAAGCTCCCATTCTCCCCACAGCAGATATTACTCAAAAAGCAATATATTTAATCCATGTGGTGAACAAGCTACTCCTACGTGGCCTTGGATGCTGAAAAGACATTTAATAGGGTATCTTAGGGCTTGCACTCTTCAAGCCTTGGTAGTCATGGCCACTATGTGTGGCGTAGCATCTTATAACCCCACTACAAAGGTTTTGGCTTCTCTTTTTCTAGTTCGCCATCAGAAACGGCACAAGACAAGGTTGTCCCTTGTCAC
Source organism: Mixophyes fleayi (assembly GCF_038048845.1). Taxonomy (NCBI): domain Eukaryota; kingdom Metazoa; phylum Chordata; class Amphibia; order Anura; family Limnodynastidae; genus Mixophyes; species Mixophyes fleayi. Next base: position 199,175,823 of record NC_134403.1, read on the forward strand.
ACTTATTGTTTAGACTGCTCACGGAACCACTGGATACTAGACTACGTGGAATTAATGGCGGGTCACTGGTATTTAAGTCATTTGAATATAGGTGACGTATATGAAATTAACTGACTATGATGTGGCTTTCCAGTTTTAACTTTAAGCTGCTAGAAATAAGGTAGACTTTTTAAAGAGCTATATTAGCTTTTTATTTAATTTATTTTTTTGAAAGTGTTAAGTGTTGATATCCTTTTTCTAGTCTGAATGTCAGTGATACCACATTGCAACTTTTTAAATTAGCCCCATAGTCAAAAATACCCTGCACTAATTCTCTGACCATCTATTTTTTCTATGCACTAAGTAATCAGCCTGTACCTACTTATATTATGATACTCACTTTAAAAGTAAGTCACTGACATTCATAGCTATTATATAGATAAGAATAAGATAAGATGAAGCTCACCTATTATGAGACACAGTTCAGAAAACATGTGCCCAAGTCTAGCTTTGCTACAAACATCAATTCTCATAAATTTACCTGAATCAGCAAGAGGCAGAGATAGGTTTTCTAGTTAATGCAGCCTAGTATAAATCTGTTATTTATAGACTTATAAATACACGCATATAACAATTGTGGCAAGAGCCCGCTACTGCTGAAGCACATGCAAACAACTTCTTCCTTTTTATGTAGTTTTATTGTCAGGATGGTAAATGTTTTGACACCGTACAGATTTCACAGCAATACTTGGAGACCCTAAACGCTAGCTAGACATAGCTCAGCTCTCTCAAGACCAGCCAGCTTACCCAGCGTTGATCTCAGTGCACAAATGATATAAACAAGCTTTTATACCTGATACTCCTCCCCCAGCCTTAGCTTGATGGACAGGTGACACACCCACCTTCTCTTTATAAGGAAACGCCCATCACTGGCTCTGTTATTCAAACAGACACACCCTGTCTGTTTGCTGAGAGGAAGGATTTCAAGTCATGTAAGTTAAACCAAATTTAAACTATTGCTTTTCATACATAGGTCTTTACATTCAATCTAGGTGCATTACTGCACAAATGTTTTACTCTACTTCCCTGCTTTCTCTGCATATTGCCAGCTAAATGCCTCCTTATGTTACACAATACAATCATATATTTTTGTTCATTTTTATTTTACTGTTCTATTTTTATTATTAATTTAAAATTGATATATAGCAGACTGTAATAGAGCAGAAGTTGTTTTTAAAACTGTAAGCTTTGTATAGCCAAATTTCTTAAACGCTGGACATTATTTATCTATAAGAAGCACCTATCTAGCTTTTGTTACTTTTGTAGACACAGCTTCCATTGGGAAGCATTAACAATTGACTTGCTGAATAAGGCTTCTCCCGATTGCCAGGAGAACCTACTCTTCTTAAACAATCAGCCCATGTTCATATTTAGAGATTGTTTCTGCTGGTTGGGATAATTCCTTATGTGCCTGTCCAGTGACCTTGCATTGGTATGTCAGAGAAAAAAAACATTCGTCATAGATTGTCACATGACAAAGTGAATCCACAATGGATACCACAATGTTAGAAAATAGAAATGTAAAAATAACATAAGCCATTGTTCTCCCAGCACAACCTTTACAATGGCCATCACACTAAAGATTGGCTTGTCAGATTTGTTTTACAGCAAACTAAAATATGGAATGAAAATGGAATGAATACATGTTTAAACAACTGTAAAATATATTGTCTTAAGCTTGCTCAGAATAGGCAGAATAGGCATTTCTTTTTGCCCAAAATTCGCAAATCACTGAAAAATTTAATTTTTTTAACTTTCTTCTTGTGAATCATGGTTTGCATTAATTTCCTTCAGTTTTGTGGATCACAGCTCCAGTTGCCTCACCCACTTTTTATTTGTATCTCTGGTGGGCAGCAGAACACAGAGTGAACAGAGAGTGAAAGATAGGGAGGGTGGTTAAAAGTTCAAATATAGGTGTCTTTTTTTTTTATTTCATTTTGAATACAATTTTTCAAATACCCTAGAACAAACCCAGAAAGATAACTAATGGTTACGGCATGCTCAGTGCAAAATTCACTGTCCTCGTTATCTACAGATCATATGGACTTCATGAAATCACCAGTAAATTACAGATTATTGTACATTTGCACATAGACCCTGCCGGAGCCTATACATTTGTTTTCCTGTTGCTTACCACAGCTTGTTTACAGGTCATGCAAAACTCTGAAATCCTTCGCTTGACTGCTGTTTCTCCTATTCTCTCAATTCTGCAAATTTTGCAGTTGAGAAAATCAAGTACAAAGTAATAATTTGCAGGCCCAGTTGTTGTGATTTCAAATTAATGTGTTGACTCCCATGAAGCCACCCTTCAGCCATTGCCCCAGGTTCCAGTGCAGGAGACGTTTTGGGCTAGCACTCAGTCTTACCCATGTTTGGCTCAATGTTTCCTGATTTTTCTAGGTGAGGTCCATGATGTAATCCACAGATCCGCTAAAGCTGGGTTTGATGCTCACTTTACTGAAGGAGAAGACCAAGACCAAGATTTATCAAGCTGAGAATTTTCCGGCGGGTTTGAAAAGTAGAGATGTTGCCTAGGGAAACGAATCAGATTCTAGCTATCATTTTGTAGAATGTACTAAATAAATAATAGCTAGAATCTGATTTTCAAACCCACCAAAAAACTCTCAGCTTGATATATTTACCCCTCTGGTGTGGCTGGATCACTTACTGTAAAAATGTATTTTAATTAGTGCCGCAGTGCACTGCTGTATAGCATTGCAAATGTACTGATTTGTTATATAATGTTGTATTTCTGTATTGGAAATCTATTGATTTCTGATGCAGTAGCCATATGTTGGAGGGAAACTGTTTTGTAACTTCTAAAGGCAGGCTAATTGCATGCTAATTAAGTATTTTTTATCTCAATGACCAAGACCTCTTTTAGCTTGAATTACATTTCCATCCTCTGTAGTTTTCATCCTGTGTTTTAGAACCTGTCTGAAAATACAACCAGCAAGTAATTTAGCAATTCACAGTTCGATGTAAATTTTGTTAAAGTTTAAAACTACGTTATCTCAAGTCTAAAGAATATTACATCCTAATGCTAAATATCTGATGTAATATCTCAGACTTGTGGTGTCACGTAGGAAGGCGGCTGGCTTATCTCTTGCCAACATGTGTCAAAATTTGTACAAAAAGAGCCCTGTTTGACCATGATATGGTATTATAGCATCTGAGCTTCTAGAGATCGCTAGTATGTCAAATTAGCGTGTAAATGTCCTTGTCAGGACTATTGAGCAATAAAAGATCTCAGTTTGAAGATTCTGCGTGAGACTATTACCTTCCCATGCTAGAAATCCATGCAGTGGAGGTCTATTGTGGGGTGGCACCAGAGGACTGTGCAGACTATGACATGGTAAAAAGGGCTCTCCATAAGCACCATGTTATTACCCTAGAAACCTACCGGCAGACGTTTTGGGACTTGGCTAAAAGCCCTCACATCATGAATTTATAACAAGCTGCAGCAGTTGGCAATGAGATGGATTAATGGATCTGGATCCAAGTCCTGGATGAATTAGTGGACTTAATTTGTAGAGAACAGTTTCACCACCAGTGCGCACCAGAAGTGAAGGAATGGGTATTAAACTGTAACCCAGCAACCATGAAAAAAGCAGCCCCGTTGACCGGTCAGTCTAGCAGCCAACCCCAAAGGACTGTACAAACAGGGGAACACGGTCATCTGTTCATCATTCCCCGAAGCAAGTACCCATAAAGCCTTCTAGTCCTATCCCTTGAAGTTATCAGAGACCACCGGAGCCCCGGCTGGAGAGAGATTGTTATGGCTGCAGGAAAATCGGTCATCTGAGAATGAACTGTCCCACAACCCAAACACCCCAGACTCAGGCCTGTAATCCGAGTTTTAGAACTCAACCGAGAAGCGTGGCAGTGAGGAAAGTGACTCAGTGGAGAGTGTCACTTGTTTGAACAAAAGACCCCCCTAAAAACATGTGGCGGAACCTGCAGCCAGTCCAAGTGGGACCCAGGCAGAGCGAAAGACTTAGAGACTCAGGGGCCTCAATCACTGTAGTGAGCCTCCATCTTATTGATCCTGCAGCAGTATTGCAAGGTCCCACTGCCAAGGTTACTGTGTCATATGGACTGGAAAGGAAAGTGCCTCTAGCAAGGGTCTATCTTCTGGTGAGATGGCCAGGAGTTGCAAGATGTTGCCTTTATGAATGACCTCCCCAGTGATTGGTCAATGACCTTGGGGGTGGAATTATGACTGCATTTCTCAACTCCAATACCTGGAGCCAAGCTGCCAGACTAGATTCTTCAGGATCTACACCTGCACAACCTTGCCCAGAAGAATATACCACAGCTGCTAGACATCACCCATCACCAGCAACCACAGGCTCAACCTGATTTATCTTCAGGAACCAGATAGCTCTGTGCCTCTGGAAAGACTATATCCCTTAGCAGCGCAGATGATGATATCTCCGGCCAATGAGAAGGAGACATTATATTAAAATATAATGATGAATAGAGTCTTTCAATTTTGGCCACCATACTGTCAATTTGCAAGGTCAAAGATTTGCAGATTTCCAGATACCTCGCTGTCCTTGTATAAAGATATTGAATCAGAACCTCGGATGGCAAAAATAGTTTGTGATTGACAAACATGCACCAGTACTCTGAAATCTGGATACTGCAGGGTTATTATTATAAAAAGCATGGATCCTGCTTGGTGGTGGCATACACCATGCGGCAGAAGGTAATTCAGGTTAGTGGTGACAACACAATTCCTGCTGGTGATGGAACTTCAGATATACCTTCAGAATCTTCAAACTGCCAGGATAAAGGATCAGCCTTAATGTCAATAAGAAATATGAAAATTAAGCCTGATACAAAATAAGGACCACCATGTGAGGTCAAAACCCTTCTTCAGATTTTATGAAATAATTTCATACAGCACTTTGAGTTCTGGCTCTGTCCAAAAAATAATTTTAGATCCAGTTATTAAGGGTTGTCACAAGGCCACAACATTAAAACCGCCTACCTAATGTTGTGTAGGTCCTCTTTGTGCCGCCAAAACATTTCTAACCTGTCAAGGCATGGACCCCCTCTGAAGGTGTCCTCTTGTATCTGGCGCCAAGAAGTGAGCAGCAGATCCTTTAAGTCCTGTAAGTTGCAAGTTGGGGCCTCCATGGCTGGGACTACTTTTTCCAGTACAATCCCACAGATGCTCGATCAGTTTGAGATCTAGGGAATTTAGAGGCCAAGTCCACACCTTTGAACTCTGTCATGTTCCTCAAACCATTCCTGAACAATTGTAGCAGTTGGGCAGGGCACATTATCTTACTGAAAGAGGCCACTGCCATCAGGGAATACCATTGCCATGAAAGGTTGTACTTGGTCTACAGCAATATTTAGGTAGGTGTTACATGTCAAAATGACATGTTCATGAATGCCGGGACCCAATGTTTTCCAGCAGTACATTGTCCAGAGCATCCCACTGCCTCTTCCAGCGTGCCTTCTTCCAGTATCACATCCTGGTGCCATCTCTTCCCCAGGTAAATGGCTGTCCACATGATGTAAAACAAAAACATGGTGCATCAGACCAGGCCACCTTCTGCCATTGTTCTGTGGCCCAGTTCTGGCACTTCAGTGCCCATTGTGTACGCTTTCTGTGGTGGACAGGGGTCAGCATGAGCACTCTGACTGGTTTGCAGTTGTGCTTATAGAGGCACTCTGCGATCTTTATTATTGATAAAATATCCAATTCTTTATTAATATTATTTAAAATTGAAAATAAGATCCCTCCAATTGTAAATAGCGAAATATAAAAACAACAAAGTGAAACAAATGTGAATTAAAATAGCAAAAATAATTTGCTATGCCCCGCTACTTTATATATATCAAATATTGTAAATATCAATTAATCATACTGTCCAATCTATAATATAATACTGTACTCCTTTCTCATACTGACTTTGTCAGAGGTTTATTTAATTGTTGGAATAATCGTGCTGTTGATAGTATCACTGGGACTGATAACTTCAGTTCATTGGTTACTCTACAATAGTAAATAGTAATCCTACATATAGGTTTAATGAGATTACTCGTTGGCAGTAAGTTGCCTTGAGAAAGCGAGTAGCGAAACGCGCATTGGCGTCCGCCTCGCTACTGAATGTCCTTACTCCTTTCTACTAATAGAGATTATAGATAGCGTTCATACTTTAATAGGCTGTATGCATGGTGTGCGTGTGAGATCGTGGCAGTGTGTGGTCGGGGTCTGGCAGCAGCCATCAGCATTTATCAATAGAATCCCAACGTAGCTGATTAACACAACCTCTATATGTGATCCACTATTACGGGGGATTAACCTTATGGCAGCCTAGCAGTATATCATTAGCTACATTTAGATTACGCTTAATCTTCAATCAGTGAGATATAATAGCGTGTGTGTGAGATCTTATCAAAGACAGGACTAAGACACAGTAGCAGTTATAATATCACATTAGGTATCCTACCACGGGCAAATTAAGTGATTATACAAGATTGCTTGGTCAAGGTATAATTAAACCAAGTAATCATTAATTTACTGCCAACGAGTAATCTCATTAAACCTATATGTAGGATTACTATTTACTATTGTAGAGTAACCAATGAACTGAAGTTATCAGTCCCAGTGATACTATCAACAGCACGATTATTCCACCAATTAAATAAACCTCTGACAAAGTCAGTATGAGAAAGAAATACAGTATTATATTATAGATTGGACAGTATGATTAATTGTTATTTACAATATTTGATATATATATAGCGGGGCATAGCAAATTATTTTTGCTATTTTAATTCACATTTGTTTCACTTTGTTGTTTTTATATTTCGCTATTTACAATTGGAGGGATCTTATTTTCAATTTTAAATAATATTAATAAAGAATTGGATATTTTATCAATAATAAAGATCGCAGAGTGCCTCTACAAGCACATTTCCCCCTTTTTTCCCTTTTGTTACTAGAAATTTTGTGTGTGAGTGCACCATCCAGCAGCAACATGATATTTGTAACTAATAACTGTTAAAATTATCTGGATTCTGTAAAAGCGATCACCTGGTGCAGTGGTATCTTTTTTTCTTCAATCTGGTTTGCAGTTGTGCAGCCCATTATACAGCAAGCTTTGATCCCTTTGCTTCCCACGTGCATCTTTGGATGTCCACGACCCTGTCACCAGTTCACTGGTTATCCTTTCTTGAACTACTTTTGGTAGGTACTAACCACTGCATACTGGGAACACCCCACAAGACCTGCCGTTTTGTAGATGTTCTGACCCAGTGTTACAATCTGCGTCTGCTTGCAGTACATCATCTCTCCGGTGGAGGCTACTTTGATTATACCAGATCCTATGTGCAAGGGGTTAAGCCCTCATCATTTAATCTGGATCCTGATCACCTGTATTTGGCCCTTTTAAGACTGCCTTCTCCAACAGATTGATACCAGTTCAGTTGATTGTCACTGCTGCTGGTCTCTCTCTGATACTCCTGTGATCTGGTCCTGATTGTTCCTTGGCATCTGACTGTTGTTTGTTCCATTATTTTGCACCTTTTCTTGTTACCCAGACCCCGACTGCTCCTGTTTACTCCCTGGTACTGTTGTGGATTTCAAGCTTCTGACCTTAGCTTGCCTGTCCTTACTCCTGTCTGCCCCTTCCATGGATCATCCAGTCGCTGCTTCAAGGCAGCAAGACAGTAAGCCTACAACTCCCATCATTTCTAGACTGTTCCTCTGCGCGGCCTGTAATATATCATACTAGCACTGTCAAGAGCTTTGTTTCTGTTTTGTAATATTGTTTACCAGCATTATCAAGTGCCTTATTCCTGTCTGCATTATATCTTACCAGCTTTACCAAGTGCTTTGTTCTTTTCTGCAATATATATACCATCATTACCTGTTGTGCCTATGGACACGTGATAGCTGTTTTGCCATTGACTGCATTTACTTATTAGCTGTGTGACTTGTGTTCAAAATAAAGACATGTTGTTGTATAAGTTTTGGATGAGAGGAGGCATTGCCTGGCTGAGGGTGATGATACTGGATATGTAAGAAACTAAACTCCTACATGCGTACCTACCCTAAACATATGACATACATACATGTGACATAACCATAGTTACCTCCTCTTCCGTAATTTCCAGGGGGACTCCCAGAATTATGACCAGACCCCTGGATTCACGCTATGGCTCCCAAATGGCAAGCTGGCGCAAACACATGTGTTCATGTGATAACGTAATGTTGCACAATAGTAAAGACGCCCTAGCCAGTTTACAGTATATACATATATCAGGGAACAGCAAGAAGAATGAGACTTCTCATGAAAAAAGTCAGCACAAGACTTGCATTATAAATTAATACATTCTTCTCATTGTTTTTTTAATATTTCTTTTTTAAATTCTTAAATAATTTATTTGAAGTCTAATTGTATTTGTTAAAGTTTGATACTTCAAGAATTTAGGGCCTATTTGCCAAGCCCCATCAACATGATAAAACAGTAATCACAGTGATAGGGATTTTTTTTCTGTTTTGTTCTATTTATTCACCCCAATGGCACAAGCAATTGGACCCTCATACTTCTGCGTGGAAGACCTTATTATTTATCAAGCAATGCAGTGGCACACACCTGTTAGAAACTTACCTGTCCCACATACCAGCTCCATACAGTGCTGCTGATTCGCCTGCTTCTGTGTACAGGTCAGTATTTCCTGGTTCGGCGGTCACATGATCGTGGCTGGAAGGCGGCATATACAATCTGCAGACTATAGAAAGCTCACTTTGACACTGCAGCTGTGTTGGAGCAACAAGTTACCACTTGGCGTCTGGCTCTCCCTGTGTACCTATGACCTATTGGCTTGTTAGACTTCTGCTTCTGGACATCCATTCTGCTGTCTGTGCTCCTGTGTATCCGACCCGGCTAGTAATACTGACTACTCCACTTTATGTACTCCAGTGTATCCGACCTGGATATCCATACTGACCACCCTGTTGTGTGTGCTACAGTGTATTCGACCCAGTGACTCTCCTGTGTGCGGTGTCTCTGCAGTGCATCTGACCCGGTGTTCTGCTGATTACGGCTTAGGATTCTTCTTTGTGTGCTGTACCACTTCAACTAACTAAATCCTGCTTTGCCTCGCTGTACAACACTACTGCTGCAGAGTCTGCCTTTCCTGGTCCAGCCTTGGTCTCTTACCAACCGTCTATCACCTATCACATCAGTGGGATAACCTAAGGTCCGCACAGCAAAATCCATTCCGCCTTGCAGCGGTTCTTGGTGTAGACCAGGGCATTCGGCGTTAGACTTTGGGAAGGCCAGCGTTAACACTGACTGATAGAAATCTCCTTAGAGGCGTAACAACGCCTCCTTAAGTTGTGGATCACACTATGCATGGTGTCTCAATTTTACTTTGGCAACCTCCCTGAAATGATGGTATTCACAAGCATATAAAGAGCTAACAGGGCTCTTTTTTTGTAACATTACAAAAAGCTCCGTGAATGTGAAGTTGAGCAAGAAGGTTTTTAAAAAGGTACACCCAGCTCATTGTTTCATACTCTATACACAAGTTAGACTTGTCTTAGGTACTATGGAATGAAAAGATACCCTTGTCACTTATGCTTAGTTGCCAGCTGTTACAAATTTCCAGGTACAAACACAGATTTAAAAAATGTGTTCTTGGAGATGCACCTATTTTCAATAATAATAATGAACTGTACAGTATAGTTGTTGTTATTGTTATGTATATTGAATAAAGTTTTTACAACCCATTCTTATTGTCTGACTTCATGCAGACCTTGATGCAATTATATAATTTCACAATGCGGGAGAGACATGTGTGAGAACAGAAGGGAGAAAGCAGGATACATGTTTTATTAACCTGGCAAGATAATAACGAAAATTTAATTGGGGAGATGTGATGTGTGTGAAAGTTATGCATATATCCCATCATTTAGTTTTGTCCTTTCTGGGCAAAGTGCACACATCACCTAAAGGAGATTATGGTCATGTCATGACCCCAGGGGGGCGTATCTAGGGCTTCAGAGTTCTGTGTTGCCCGCAACATCCCTGTTTTCTTCTAAAACAACCCCAAACTGCTACACACACCAGGGGCAGGTGTGCAGGGCACTTGGTCCTGCAGATACTCGGACATAGCTCCCAACAGTCCTATGCAGTCAGTACAAGGTCCTGTCTGCACAGGACAGTCCCTTCAAATCGTGACAGTTGGGAGGTATGGTTATGTGTATGTTTGTTTAATGTAGATGTAAAGGGGTTGGGTACCGTTTAACGATGAAAGCAACCCCGACAATAGTATGCCTGACTGGAGCACTCCAAAGCTGACATGCCCGAATGAACTCTAATTGTGACTGATAAATAAAATGACTTTTCATAACAGCGACTGTGCCATCCCGGTACTAGTAAATGACGTCACTGTAAAAGGCAACACTACTATTACTGCTGTTAAGGGTTATGTGTAGAAGAAAGTGCAGGCTGTATAATGTAGAAGTGTATCGAAAAAAAAACATTGTACAGCCGGCGCTTTCTTGTATACCCCCTTAACAGCAGTAATAGTA